>NC_136800.1:14211730-14269230 GCF_951216825.1 Electrona antarctica | reverse complement strand
GATATGCAGAGACACAGCTGTGATGGGCACGCGCGTGTGCGTGCATATGTGTGTGCCACCCTCCCTCATTTAATTACAGAAGGGCTGAGCCAGGATGATGCATTCCCCCCACGCCCCTACACACACTCCCACACCCACACTCTCTTTGTTAATGAGAGACTGTCCCACACTGTTTATGATACTAGGCCTGTGTGTGTGTGTGTGTGTGTGTGTGTGTGTGTGTGTGTGTGTGTGTGTGTGTGTGTGTGTGTGTGTGTGTGTGTGTGTGTGTGTGTGTGTGTGTGTGTGTGTGTGTGTGTGTGTGTGTGTGTGTGTGTGTGTGCGAGTGTGTGTGTGTGTGTGAGTGCTTATAATGGTGTTTGTGGACCATAAATATTATGATTATGAGGTCATTGCTACCTTCTCAATGGCTCAGCTCCAGTCATCATGGCATCTTTACACACAGGCTGAAAGAGTATACTGTAGCTTTGACCGCAGTGATATGAAAGACAGAGAGACTGCCTCTCACTCTCTTCAGCTGAAGCCTACAGGCCCGTATAGGCATTACAATGCAGGCACACTCAACCACAGTGGTGGAAAGGTGTGGATTTCTTCTAAATCCCTCATCCAGTTTCAGACAGGGATTTGCCACGTTTTGTGAAATCTATGGTTGTTTAAAAAACATTGGGTGGGCCCGGACGGTTAGCTCAACCGCCTGGGCACCTAGGCTGCTGAGCCGGCCTGACAGCCCTTGTGTCTTCCCCCCCATCTCTCTCTCCATGCTGTCAGATTACTTTCAACCTATCAGGCAGAAAAAGCAAAAAAAACATTGGGTGGCAGTTATTATAAAGTGAATACATGATTGTTTTCAAATTGCGACCGCAGGTCGCAATTTCCCGTCTGTTAGTCACCCCACGCCTCCATATATGGTCACGCATCGTGACATCACGCCTAGTCACACACGCCTCCAGGTAACATCACATGACATCACGTGACATCATCAGGGATCTCCATATATGGGCATATATGTAGTCGCGACGTAGACGACATCGCCGCGACTTACCTTAAACCAGAAACCTAACCTTAACCTCAGTAAACTTAACTTACCCAGGGGCGTGGTTATAAACACAACCCGTGTAGGAATTAGTATGTAGCATCGCCAGGGGCCCTTCCCCATATATGGGAATGTCATGGCCAATTGGCCATATCATTTCCAGTTGGTTCGTTCATCACCTTGATCTGCATATGGAGCCGGCCAGCAACTCTACATCTGACCTCAAACCTCAAACCCTTAGATCTCCATATATGGAGCTGACCTGTTCTGAGTCTTCTGACATTCCATATGTTGATCCGTCCCCACCCGTCCTTCCTGTTCTGACATTCCATATGTTGATCTGTCATCAAACCCTGTACACTCTAGACATGCTCCATATATGGCCAGTACAGAATTCATTCCATTTGTTGATCTGACCCCCCATGCCAAAGTGCCAGCGTTCGCCCAGCAGTCTGCCGTCACCCAGGGCCTGCCTGGGAGCCCTCAGGGCGTCTTACTGGTATATAGACTATATTTTTTCCTTTTTTGAAAAGCAGTTGTAGGCATTCTGCAGTTCATTTAAGCCTTTGTGGATATTCCTGATGTTTGTCAATGAGATGGCCATGCTAGTGCTGTGTCTGCTTTGCATTAGCACAAACTGTGTGCGTGTGTGTGTGTGTAGATAGATAGAGCTTAAGCATATTATGTAAAAACTCCTTTTTTACAGATTGCATTTAAAGTCTTACTTATATTCATAACGAGGTGTGCGTGTGTGTGTGTGTGTGTGCGCACACACGTGTTTGCGTGCGTGCGTGTGCGTGCTCACGCGTGTTTGCGTGTGTGTGTATGTGTGTGTGTGTAAGCCACATCAGCAGTGGGTGGATTTGGACTGCAGATTAGAATCACATCTCAATCTCTATATGCACCGATGCACATACAGTACAACACACTGTGGATTATATACGTAGGCCCATCTAATCTGATTCTGAGAACACAAGGTCACATATTGGATAGAATCATCTGAATGGAATATGAATTATGGATATGAATCCTCACTTGTGCGCGCATGTGTGCGTGCGTGCGTGCGTGCGTGCGTGCGTGCGTGCGTGTGTGCGAAAATACTGTAAGGATGACGAGAATAATTGAACCAGGCTGGTCTTTAGCATTCTAATTTAATACTGATTAACAAGTTAGTCATTAAACAGGCATATACGGTCATGACTCATTAGCTAGATGGGTCTGGTCAGCTCTCAATGGAGCCCACTAGATAAGTAGTTTATTCATCCCAGAGGGGAAACTAGTGGCCAAGATGTAAGGTAAGATAAGATAAGATTGATTTGAATACTTTATTAGACGGAAATGCAAACAGCATGAGGTACATATACCCACCATTTAATGACTCACAGTCAAACAAGATGAACATTATCTTTGGGAAATAAAATGTTAACCGTCCCAAAGTTAATGTAAATCACAAGTTATTCTACTTTAAACATTATTGTTGTTGTTATTGCTGATTGATTGATTGAAATATTTATTAACAGTTTGCAGAATTACAGTACATTTTAAGCACTCAATACAAAAGCTGTTAACTGTGAGTGGACGACCCAATTAAGCATTACACTTGTTTACAAGAGGGTCCACCATGTTCAATTCATCAAAACATTTAGAGACGTACAAATAGACACTTCTATATAGACAAAGAACAGAACAGGAATTCATCATAATGGAGGTAAAAAGGGAAAAGAAACATATACAGTGAGGGAAAAAGGGGGGGGGGGGGGGGGGGGGCTGGGGGGGGTTCGGTGAGGGGATGAAATATGCTTGGTGATCCTTTCTATTTTCATATCCTGATTTATAGCCACTGATACAAGATCTGATTGCCAGGAGGCAGTAGTAGTAGGAGGGGGTGTGGTGGGTGTCAAGGTGAACCATGCATGACTGGAGGAAATGCGCTAATTGAAAGTACCCACATGTTGGTTGAGGCGGAGAGTTGGACCCAGCATCTTGTATGGTGGAGAGTTGGACCCAGCATCTTGTATGGTGGAGAGTTGGACCCAGCATCTTGTATGGTGGAGAGTTGGACCCAGCATCTTGTATGGGAGAGTTGGACCCAGCATCTTGTATGGTGGAGAGTTGGACCCAGCATCTTGTATGGTGGAGAGTTGGACCCAGCATCTTGTATGGTGGAGAGTTGGACCCAGCATCTTGTATGGTGGAGAGTTGGACCCAGCATCTTGTATGGTGGAGAGTTGGACCCAGCATCTTGTATGGTGGAGAGTTGGACCCAGCATCTTGTATGGTGGAGAGTTGGACCCAGCATCTTGTATGGTGGAGAGTTGGACCCAGCATCTTGTATGGGAGAGTTGGACCCAGCATCTTGTATGGTGGAGAGTTGGACCCAGCATCTTGTATGGTGGAGAGTTGGACCCAGCATCTTGTATGGTGGAGAGTTGGACCCAGCATCTTGTATGGTGGAGAGTTGGACCCAGCATCTTGTATGGTGGAGAGTTGGACCCAGCATCTTGTATGGTGGAGAGTTGGACCCAGCATCTTGTATGGTGGAGAGTTGGACCCAGCATCTTGTATGGTGGAGAGTTGGACCCAGCATCTTGTATGGTGGAGAGTTGGACCCAGCATCTTGTATGGTGGAGAGTTGGACCCAGCATCTTGTATGGTGGAGAGTTGGACCCAGCATCTTGTTTGCACAGACACCAGATTTACTTCAGACTGTTAGTGAGAGAGTTGAATAAAATACCGTTTATTGGAGATTCATGCCTCCGTTGTCTTTTACAAGGGGAGTATCACAGCACAGAACCGATAACTGACTTTATTGTTGAAGAAAAACCCAACCTATTGCATAATGTTCCGTTTAATATCACAATCCAAATATCCATATCCATAACATGAACTCCACTGTGGAGCATGCAGAGCCATGTTTTGGTGAACAGAGATGTGAAGTGTAGATCATGGAAAGGAGTCAGGTTTGTTATTCATCTCCACCAGAACTTGTAGATTGGCCATTTTTCGCAAGGATTGGATGCAGTTACTAGTTTGACGTAGATTTGTTCTCCATCGCATTCTGCTGTGTTTATCCTCTTCTAATAGCAGCATGCTTGCAACTAAGTTTTACCTGAGCAGCGTGATCAGTACTGCCCTTTACTGTAACCTTTAGATTGTATTCTGTAAACATAATGTGTTTTGCTGGTCGCGTGCAGTGATATTGCTTTTCGGCTAAAAAAATAAAATGTTTTGGCCAAGTCTTGTGACTCCCACACTCACTGATTACAATAGCATACAGTTAGTGAACAAACTGCACATGCACACACAAACACAAACATTGTTGTAATTATGTCCATAATAATCCCATTGTTGATGTAAAAAAGAAATCCTCCAAATGATGCGTAGCCTGCGAGTAAGCACTGTACTCCAGGGGTTATGTAACTGTCATTATAGCAAGTGTGGCGGTCTATTTAAGCTGCATATCCAGTTGTTCTTTCTGTCACACCGATATCATCGCTGTAGGAATGAGTGTCTCAGCTCTACCTGTAGGCAATACCCATACCTGTATGAGTGAGTGACATATAAACCCTTGTGAATCTTCAATCTGTTGTAGCTTCCCGTTTCTGTTTCCCCCTGAGGGAGGTTAAAGGTTTGTGTGTGATGATATCTATTCCTGCTCTCATCTATGAATTATGCTGAGCTGTGAGTAATATGTAGCAGAGCCTGAACGCCAAGGTCAAATGTAATTTTCACACCTGAAAATCAACAACTAAAACAATACCGTAGCTCTACCCTTTCACACACAAAACAAAAGAGTAGGCTTATATTGATTACTAATCTACACACTGCACAGTTAGTGTATAGATTTCAGCAACTGTGGTCTAATTTATAGGTCTACTTAAATACAAATCAGTTACATCGAGCAACACAGTAGTGCAACAAAGTGCTTTTAATGAGGTAAGTGTGCCTGCTTGCTGAACCATAACAACTGAATTATTGGCCTAATTGCTGGGCATGGCAGAATGACGATTATCCTTCACTAATTCAGTTTGTTAGTAAACCTCAATATAAAGATCATCCGTCAGAGTTTCAGCTTGTGAGTAAGCCTCAATATCAATATCATCCTCCAGAGTTTCGAAACTACTTGGTGAAACTTGATTTGATAATCTTTGTATTGAGGCTTCCTCAAAAAGCTGAAACTGGAGTACGCTTCATTTCTCAGAATGTGTCGAGAAAGCATCTCATATTTAATATTTGCATTCTGTGTGGATGTACTCATGATAGAAACAATTTGAATTAAAGCTAATTAATTGCATGCAATAAACACTCATGGTGTGTAAAGACCTTAAGCCTCAATTCAACTATTGACTCCTTCAGAGTTTCAACTTTTGAGTAAGCTTCAGTAGAAATATCATCCTCTACAGTTTCAGCTTGTGAGTATTAAGTCTCAATACAAACATTGTCCTCCAGACTTTCTGTATAAGCCTCTTGCAAGAAAAAAAGAGAACATTGCTTGAGTTATTGAGACAGAACAGCGAATAAAGACAGGAACCTGAGGGCAGAGAGGAGAGATGACTTACAACAGATCCTCAGATGGAATTAAAGCCTAACTGTTGTAGCCATGTAGTCAGCAAATTGACTGGTGGAAGCATGTGGGAGCCCCCTACACACAGTACAACGTTTTAATTAAAACTACATTCCAATTGTTAACCCAAATTAGGTCATTTAGCTACTGTTGTTGACTCTAGACCTGAGGGGTGGGAAAGCTGTGATTAATCTAGCAGCAAAAAAACAACCCCCTCGCCCTTGCAGAGGCTGTTTGAGCAGAAACAGGACCAGGACAGAATGAGAAATGAGATCTGCTAAAAACAGTAGTTAGTTGAATATTAGAACAATATCATGCTGAGACAGTTTTTGATTGATTGATTTTTTTAAATAATGTTTTATTGGGTTTTTCCCATTTTTAAGACATACAAGGAACATACTACACAGTACAACAACAACAAACATGACAAAACAAAACCAACATTAACGTATACCCACCCATCCACCCGCTAGCCCTGAGGGGAGAATAGAATAATAAACATGACTTACAAAAAAGGACTAAGAAAGAAATGTGTGGCCTGGGCCATGGCTCAGTGGTCCAGTCACCTTGGCTGGTAATCCAGTCTGGCAGTGTGTCGCGGGTTCTACTCCCGATCCCGACGGCCTTTACTGCATGTCTTCCCCCCATCTCTCTCCCCATTTCCTGTCAGCCTACTGTCTGTCCCTCCATAAAAAATAAAGGTGAAAGCCACAAAAACAAAAAAAACATTAAGAAAGAAACGTGTAGTCAAGAAATGACCATAAGGACATTAATCAATTGCAGTTAAATAATTAATATATAAAAGAAAAGGGTCCCAGGTTCTAGAGAAATTATTCAATGAGCCTCTAATTGAGAATGTAAATGTTTCTAGGTGGATAAAGGATGACAGGTCTTTTAGCCAGGATGTCGTGGCAGGGGGGCTAGAAGTTTTCCAGTGAAGCAACATGCGGCGCCTCCTAGGGAGGCAAAGGCAACTAAATCTGCCACCTACTGAATCTGCCCACCACAGGAGACACTGAATTTTTTATTAACAGATTGCAGAATGGGTACAGTTCAAGGAAGGTACAGGTCATTACAAATACTGCTAAGAGGATAAAACCAGAAAAAACACTACGACTTGTTTACATCAGGGTCCTCCATTTCCAATCCATCAAAATGTATAAAGACAAGACAGTAAAGATAGTAAATTAGTAATACAATACTAGTTGATCAGGTAATTACAATGTTGGGTGAATCTGCAAATTAAAGAATCCTGATGGTAAACACAGCATAAATGAAGGCAAACATTACTAGCTTATATTTTCAGTGACTATAGATTCGCCTTGAGAATCCTGTCAGAAAATAATATGAGCTAAACTAAAGTTAACATGTGGAGTTGTGATTATTCAGCCTGGACGAGATGCATGACTTAGATTTTTAAAACCTTTTATGTCCTCATCCATAAGCCAAGAGACTGGTCTCTGTCAATTCAACAAGCTTTATTGACATGATAAATTATTAATTAATTATTAATTAATTCTGTCAGTCTCCTCTTTATTGCATTGTTTATTCATGGGTTACTTTTCGACACTACTGTAGGAATAAATGGAATAAAGTAGAGTAACATGAAAATCTATATTATCCCACAACCCTCCTCTAAAAAATATGACCAGCTACACTAAAAGCAAACTCACATAAACAATAGCATTATTTATCTACTGCAGAAGCAAAAAAGTACTAAACCTTGGCCCCAAAACACAGCTAGCTGTGTGATTTATGAACCATTCCTCACTGCAACTGGTCCACTGCTGAGACTTATTTGCGTGCATTCGTGCATCCGTGATTTCTGATCTCATTGTACAGTGTTGCTGCTGCTGCCATCATTCAGTGATTTTATAATTCATAGTCCCACCACTATCAGTGTCAAGGCTCCAAATGGTGACTCAGCATTCTCAAGCTCAACTGTGAAAGCCTTGAACTCAACCTAGGGGGTGTGTCCTCATCTAAAGCTTTTAAAGGGCTTCTCTGTTCCCCATGAACGAGCCATCATTTCAGCTGGAGTCATCGACAAAACTTGCTTACATTTTGTTACATTAAGTTAATGTTTTATTACAAATACATAATCCTAGGGTCTCCTGAGTGAAATAACTGAACACTAAAATCAGGCTAGCCATTCATAATTTGTATTCTATCTTTTATTTTGCGTGCGTGCGTTCAGGCCGTAAGCATTTGTGTGTGTGTTTGTGTCCTGCGATAATTTGTACTCTAGTGTGTGTTGATGTGATGTATGTGTGCACGTGTGCGTGCGTGCATGCGTCTGTATACATGTGTCCTCCTATCATGTATATTAGTGTGTGTGTGTGTGTGTGTGTGTGTTTGCGTGAGTGTTTGCGTTTGCGTGAGTGTTTGTGTCAAAGCCTCCAGCTGTTTCTGCCACTGTTGCTAAGTGTGTGATGTCATCGCAAAGCTCTAATCCTATTGGTTGTTTCTGTCTTCTTCGTTTTGGTTTTCTCCAGGCCGGCTGACTGGCTGAAGGGAGAGACAGAGGGGGGAGGAGGGCAGATATTTCCCATCATCCTTTGCTGCTGTGTCGGCCCTGTGGAGGCACTGATCCGCACCGCTGAGCCGAAGTGCGATCATCACTCTCTCCTCTCCTCTCCCTCTCCTTTCTCTCTCTTTCCTCTAATCTCTCTCCTGCACTCACTTCTTACTTGGATATTATTTCCTTCCGCGGGGCCAAACTGTCCCCTACACACATCCCACCACCTCACGTCTTTTAGCTAAGGTCTAGTAAAGGCCAAAGCTTTGTTTGGTTAATAGAAACTGAGATAAACTAAACAAGTTTCACTTTGGGGTCTGTAATAAATAGTATTGACACGGCAGCAATAGCACAATAGTATTTCATGTGACACACACACACACACACACACACACACACACACACACACACACACACACACACACACACACACACACACACACACACACACACACACTCGTTAAATGAATAGAAAGTATTGTTTGCTACTTTGATATTTGGTACAGTATACTTACTTGTGGTACCATACTGCATTAATACGAGACATTCATCCGATGAGTGCAAAGTCTCCGCTGTTACCAAGGGTGTGTCTGAGCTACAAGGTGATGCTTATTTTTACACACGGATACTGTCACGGAGCAGGCTACACACACACATACACACAGACACACGCGCACACAAGTAGTAGTAGCATAGAGTAGTACAGGCCAGGGGGTGCTCGGTGTGCGTGACCAAGGCAGGAACCGGCACTTAAATACTCTCTGGTTCCAGCTGTCTGGGTCCCTCCTCCCACAAGCACAGCCATGTGGAGCGCAGGAGGGCTCGGCTCTTCATAGACACCCATCCTCTCCACCCTCCTCTCTCCACCTCTCCCCCCCCCCTTTTGTGTCTTCATGTTTTGGGGGTCTCCCGGCGCCCCCGCCCTCCGTCGAGCCTCCCACGACGCCCGCTGCCACCACGGCCGCCCCCCCCAGCCGCCTTGTTGCCATGCCGACGGAGACACTGCAGGCTCCAGCCCTGGCAGATAGCAAGGCCCCGGGCCCGGCCGCGCCCTTCTGCTCCACGGTGCCGCTCCGCATCCTCAACAAGGGCCCAGAGTACTTCAGGAGACAGGTGGGCAGTGCGGGCGGTGTCCCCTGGGTGCGTGATGGAGCAGCATTATCCTTGTTGTTGTTGTTTTTTTTTAGGGATGCACCGATATGGAAATTCTTGGCCCATACCGATGTTTAAAATGACAATTTAGCCGATACTGATATTGATTTATTAGGGGGTAGAGGCATGATTGGCTGCCTCTACTGTTTATTTAGTTTGCTGTTTTTATTTACCCCCTTTGTGCCAGGGAAACAAATACATTTTCAATACAAGAAATGAATGTTCAGAATATACAGCTTGGTAGGCTACAACTAACCAACACACCAACATATCCAACGCAAAATGTATGCTTATCAACAACAGATAAACATCGGCTACTGCCATCGGTTAATGTCAGTTTTATTTGCCGATACCGATATTGACCGATAACAGCAAATATCGGCTGATACCCTTATGTGGCCGATACATCTGTGCATCCCTAGTTTTTTTTTCATATTGTTGCTGTCGGGCAGAAACCTGCATATCTCCATGGCATATTCCATATTTCAGGATTCAAATTACCGTAAAAAGTAGGACAAATTGCAAATCCACAAGCTCAAAACATGTCTAATCGCAACACATTTTGAACCTTCGGGTCTGCTATTTTTGCTTTGTTTCATTTGAATCCTGAAAAGTAACGGTTTTGTACATAATGTATGAGGTTTCCATCCGACATCATAGATCTTATTCCTCACTAAAGTCTAAATAGGACTAAAACTAAATGGTGTGTTATTAAAAAGACTAAATCAGAATGTATTGTATTCTACTGTAGGTTGAGCCCAACCCAAAGCGCCTCAGTGCGGTGGAGAGACTGGAAGCCGACAAGGGCAAGTATGTCAAGAGCCAGGAGGTCATCAATGCCAAACAGGAGCCAATCAAGCCCCCTGTCCTGGCCAAGCCCCCTGCCCTCCTCGCTAAGAGGAGCTCTGGGATTGGAGGAGGAGGAAATGGAGGTGGGACGTCGTTCAAAGCGTCCAATAATAACGCAAAGTCGGACACGTGCGCCACGACAAGTGAATTTAAGAATTTAAACCTGGAGATCCTGAAAAACCTCCTTAATTCCTCCTCCCCCTCAGGGGCGGGGTCTGACGGGCTGGGGGGTGGGACCAAGAGTGCCGCGCTGATGCGGTCATCAGGAGGCGGGGCCAGGAGCTGGACACCATCACGGTAATGATTTGGGATGACAATTAATTGGAATAATTGTAACATTATTACTACCGGTACTGTTATTTTGTTAACTGACTCAAAATTCCATCATTAAATGTGGCCTTAAAGTGCTGTGATTTTTCCCCCCTAAAACATGATCATCAGGTAGGCCTACTATGATTATATTAGGAGTGTACAGAAAGTGTTAAAATTATGCCTCGTCCAGAGCTGTGTGTTGTATGATAAATGGGGGAGGGGTTTGGGGAGGGGTGAGGGTTATGATGTCACAAAAGTGGTGTATTTCGATTGGGCCTTTTGACTCAAAGGCTTTCAGCTTTCAGGAAGATACCAAAAATAAACAGGGAAGAGATATTTTAATATTATAACTGCACCTGGGGGTCTATTAGAGTAATCTTAACTCCATAGACACATACAAAGATGACACTCCATCTTTAAGTCACTCAAAATGCCATCATTGGCCTGCTGCCCTGGACGGTTAGCTAAACCGCATAGGCTCCTAGGCTGCCAGGCCAGCTGGACGGTGTGCCGCGGGTTCGACTCCCGAGCCCGACGGCCTTTGCCGCGTGTCACTCCCCATCTCTCTCCCCCTTTCCTGTCTGTCTACTGTTTACTATCAATAAAGGCATGAAAAGCCCCAAAACAAGTCTTAAAAAAAAAAGAAAACATCATTAAATGTGGCCTTAATTAAACATGGCATCTTGTGCATTTGACAACATCTAGTGTCACGATGCTGTCTTCATTTTTACAGTTTGTTTTTCTGTCCCACTAGGATGCCGTTGACCTACAGATCCACCATGACGCTCAACGACCCACCGCTAGAAGCCCCCAGCCCGAGCACCTCCCACTCGCTGCGATCCTTCTCCCACTCGCTCAAAGTCCCGCCCGTCAACGGTGGGGGTCGCCGCAGCCCACTGCAGGGCTGTAACCTCAACCTGAGCAGGAGAGTGCTGGACGAGAGAGGAGGTTTTGAGGGAGGAGGAGGCAAGGAGCGCTCTCTCTCTCCTCTGCCCCCGCTCCTCACCTCCCACTCGTCCTCTGACCTCCTGCGGCTCTGCAACGGCAAGCCGCTCCGGGTCGCCCGGTCGAGCAGTTCCTCCGCGCCTCCCCTTCCCCCGAAACCCAACCCTGCGACCCTGCCTCCTCCTCCCCTGTCCATGTCCCTGCCCGCCGCTCGCCTGCCTAAGTCGCCCTGCGACAACGACACCCCTCAGTCGCTGCCCTGCGACCCGAACTTGGAGCTGGGCTCGTCCGTGGCCCGGCGGCCCTCCCTGCACCGCTCCAAATCGGACCTGTCGGACCGGTACGCACGGGCGGGCGCCGACGTGGAGCGCTTCTTCAACTACTGCGGGCTGGACCCCGAGGAGCTGGAGGCGGTCGGCCCCGAGAGCTTCGCGCGGGCCAACTCGGACATCGTCAGCCTCAACTTCCGCTCGGCGTCTATGATCTCGTCGGACTGCGATCGGTCGGAGAGGCACTCTTCCAACGAGGGCCTGTCGGACGGGGACGAGGGCGATGACGAGGAGGAGGAGGCCGGAGAGCGCGTGCCCTACGGGATCTCGGCTGTGGAGCGCAACGCCAGGGTCATCAAGTGGCTGTACAGCATCAAGCAGGCCAGGGAGACGCAGAAGGTCTCCCACGTGTAAGGGGTAGGGTTCGGCAACTTGAATGGACCGGAAAAACTGCTGGAATGGTTTCTACGTTTGGATGACTGGTGGGACAGACAGATGAGGAAGACTTGAGACTAAAATTGGACAGACGGATTGGATGGGAAAGTCTCTTATTTGTTGGGAACAAAATGAAAGGGAGACCGGGTATCGCATTGTCTTGGAGACTGTACAGAAGCATAGACAGCCAGACAGACCAGAAACTTCCCACGTTTAGACAGTCAGAGAGATAGATAGACACCAACATGTCTACCACTCTAACTGTAACTGACAGTCACATGGACATGGACACAAAGATTGTATATGGTTTACTTCAAATATGATGGACACATGGAAAAGCATGTTTCTAAACAGACAGGCAGACATGAGGACATCCCTGTATCTAGAACCTAAATTGAATGGACAGTCATACACAGTAATGAAAAACACATTTTCTTTGTTTCCTTTTCTTTTCTTTATTTTTTTTTATTTTTTATTTTTTTAAGAACAAATGGGCCCGTTGGACAAACAAATGGACTCTCTTTATTTGAGATAGATAAAAACAGAAGGATATGGGACATGAGTACAAAGCCCGACTAGCATCCCATTTAACACAAAATTTGACAGTATGACGCCACAAAAGCACTTACTATATGATCGACACATTTGAACAACAAAGAACATGATGCATTTCACTGCATTGAGTTGCTTTTTACAAGGTGAACAAGGCAATGTGTCATTTTAAATGGCCTGCCACGCTCAAAAGCTTGGAGAAAGATCCCATGACACGCACAAGTTGACACCGAGCTCAGCCCGTTTTGTCAAAACACACAATTCTCTTTGGACAATCAGCAATGCTGGCACACCGAGTGACTTTTAAGGAACTGTATGAACAGAAAATCAGATTCGGTTTCTAGAATGAATATATAGTTGCTATTAATGTATGTTACATTAATGAGGGGGGGGGGGGTTGATGAGCTACCTGGACGCGCAAATGGTAACCACCGTGGAAATGATGACAATGACTAACGTTGACGTGCAAAATGTTGAGAACAGTTTTGACATGTTCAGCCAGAGTCTGCAAATGCTATATCCAGGCACTGGTGTGGGTTGACAGAGGAAGGAGAAGGGGACATTGTTATGGTGTTGTGTCTGCGACAGCCGAACACACATACACACAGATACATACACATGCTCATTGCTCACACACTCATGCTCAGCTGCTCCCAAACACATGCCTATTGCATAGCCACTTTGTCACTTGTTGACTCAATCTCTCCCTCACACAGCTACTGTCGCCGAGAGTCCATCAGAGAAGGTCACACATTGTAGGGTCATGTTTAGAAGCTTAAATAGACATGGGGAACATTTTAGAGGCAACGTGTTTGAGCTACAGTACGTACATTGCTTTCAACAGAGATAAGGATTATCAACCAACATGGGCTCCATAGAATTGTTTCCCCGAGACATTTTGTGAAAAGGATTCTTAGTATATGTATCATGTGATGCTAACAATTGTCAATGATACCAGTAGTGTGAAAGATCTCTTAAGCAGCCATCAGCAAAGCCCTAAGCATTCGCAACTCGATATATCTTCAATTCATGTTATGAGAAGTTGAACAAACAGGTATGGCCTGTTCATTGATAGTGGATTCTACGTCCTATATGCAGACATAACCATGGTTATAGTCTTTGCTGAAATTTCCCATCCAGATTTGAGCAAAATTGTTCATCTGTGTGTCATGGCCTTTATGGTTTCCAAAGCAGTGCTTTTCAACGAACAGCCCACGACCCAGAAAGTAGGTCATTCCAAATTACACCGTGTCAGATGACACCGGTTCAGGAACATCATTGTTACCTGGTATATAATATGTGGTTGCAGTTCCATAGAGGAGGTCAAATGTGAATCAAAATACTGACAAAAACGCACAAAGGACCCTCTCTCACAGTTTGTTTTGTTTCCCAAACACACGGCTAGTACCAGCAGCAAGTTGAAGAACACTGTCGTTTTTTCAAGAAGGGACGGTCTTGTTGGTTCCCTCCGATTTTAATTTACGCAGCAGCTCTCACTCTTTCTCTATGTCTATGGCTGTCTCTCCATTTCCTCGTTGGCCAGTCAGTGCCTGTTTTGTTGATGTCCAAGTATTTTCTTAACTTTCACATATTCTTTGAAAGCGAGTTGCCGCTAAATAGTTGAATTGTGCGGCACCATGGCACCCACCGTCAAATAACTCTTCCTCTTCTGGTCTCCTTCCTCTGTCTGTACAAGGTGGTGACATATCTCAAGGCCTGAAGCCATATTTTAGTGTGAATGCAGCGCCTCAGTCATGCATCCACCAAGTGTCCATGTGTCTGTCTGTTCTGTGCTTTAGCTCTTCTCTCGTCTCTGGTCCCGCTTGGCTTCTGTGTGTGTCACAGCAAAAACCATGACTGGGCTCAGGTCGCTTTCAGTTCAGACAAGAAAATAACAAAGAAAATGCATTTTACATGCTATCAACAGAGCATTCTTTGATTAGTTTTGACAGATGTTCTCATGGCATATTTGCTGTTTGAACTGTTCCTGAATTGAAAGCGGATTGAACTTGACTTCTAAACCTTGACCCCCACCCCCAGGCTGTAGAAGCATGGTACAGTCCCCCACCCCTCCTCCCACAAAATAAAGACATACCTTCTGGTATCATGGAGTACCTGATATGGGTACACCCCTGCTCCCATGTCAGGGAGACCCCACTGCTTCACTCTCTCAGCATTAATGGTGATGTCTTTCCAGCTGCATCTTCATCATGCTTGGCTTTTCTACATTCTTTAATTTTTATTTTTTGAGGGCAGATGAGTTCTTCTGTGGTACTTTGTTTTGTTTTAACTGTGTAAATGCTGTAAGAAGAAAATGTATATATATTATATGTATGATTTTTGAAAACAAAGTGTTTGATTTTATTTTATTTTTTCTTCATTGGAAGGTTTACGTGTTTCAAGAGTATGAACAACAACAAAAAAAACTTTGTTTTCTCTGCCTCTGAACAAATCCCGGGGCAGAATCGTTCTGAGGACTTTTCGTGTTGACTGTGGAAATTTGCTCGATTAAAAACCGTATTCACGTTTCTTTTCTTTCTTTACTTTTTTCTTTTTGCATTCTTTCAATAAATGGCTTGTTTTGCCATCTTTTGCCAATTACGTCTTGACATTATTTGCATTGATCTACAGCAAAGTTTATCAGCCAATTCAGCAGCACCCAATGGCCATTGGAAGATAAAAATGGACTTGAAAGTTAGTGTAAAAAGAAAACGGTAAAGAAAAAAAGGTGTCTCGTTCCCACACCATGTAGACATAGCGAATTGAGATGTTTGTCATGAGACTGAATCCATTCCATTACTTGTACAGTACTATGTTATCTGCTTTAGTTTAAGCTATGCTGCAGTCCCTCTTGTATTTCTGATTCTTCTATCTTCTTCCAATCAGGAAATCTGCTTTCCCATGTAAGGAAATTAACATGACTTGGCATACAGGGCCAGTCCTATTCCAAATTTCCTCAACTGCCATTGTGGGCCAGCAGCACTTCATTGGTGGAACTAAAGAAACATCTAAAGTTACACAAATTCATAATAAATCAGTTTTATGTGCTGTGCTGCCAATTTGCAAGGATTCCCCCATTATTTTGTGTGTGGCCACGCAATCACAAGGACTCAGCTCAGGGAGTAGGCTAGAGAAGGCGCCCAAGGGGTCTAGAGTACATACAGTATACACAGCCCCTTACTTGCCCTTATAATGTGATGGTTGATGGAGCAGGTCATAACTGGTCATTTGGAAATATAAGATGAACATCATAAACCAAGAGTAGGCTAAGAGGACAGCTTGGCTACTGATAAAGGGGACCAGTGGTCCATAAAAATCATTATTTGCTAAGCTCTCCTCAAATTAGCTGTCAAAGCATCACCAAGCAAAGCAGTGCAAGCATGGGCCATGTGTGTGTGTGTGTGTGTGTGTGTGTGTGTGTGTGTGTGTGTGTGTGTGTGTGTGTGTGTGTGCCAAGCATGCAATCGGATGGACAATCTGCTATTGTATACCATGTTAGCGTCATTTATATAAATTAAATTCCCATCTATGTGTATAGCATGGACCACATACTGTATGCCGACGTCACAACAAGATCCTGGAGCGCTTCCATATTGGACGCAGCCCACAGCGCATCCTGGGCCTCACCTGGCATGATCGTGTGCCTCATACTGAGATAATGGCGAAAACAAACTGTGATCCGAATGCCTCAAGACCGACTTCCCCACAGAGTGCTGTATGGCCAGTTACATCATGGCTGGCGCCTGGCAGGGGGGCCGAAGAAGAGGTACAAGGACCAGCTGAAGACCTCATAGTCCGGCAGCCAACAGGCTTCTTTTGTTTAAAGTGCAAAATTTGTCTTTTTTTATTGGCCTAAAATATGGTCTATATACATACATTCATGAATCCACTTGCTGACCGGCTTTTGCTATTGAGCAATGTTTTTATAGGGGTTTATGTGACCCTACCATTAACATCCTGGCAAAAATGTCAAACTTTCCTTATGCTTTAAGTAGCATGTTGTAGCCTCTGTACCCAGGCTTTCATTTTCGTTGGCGCAAAAATTGAAAGCCTGGGGAAACGCATTGGCTGCTCTGGTCTAGAAGTGGGAGTCAACCCTTCCGGGTGGGCGTCGCTCCAAATGATGTGATGTAGTGCTGCACTAGGGGGGGAGAGGAGGGACTTGGGGCTGACGGACAGATCGATGAACCAATCGGGGCGTGCGCAAATCTCTGCTGCGATCCACCCCTCTAGACCAGAATCTAACACGTTAGCTCAGGCTATGTAGCATGTGACATGTCAAACTAGGGGGTTTTCATGGTTCTGAATCCATTCCAAGCATTAGTTTTGCACAAAAAAAACACACTTTCATGCACAAAAAAACGACCATAGCCGTCATGACGAGGTCAGCACAAATGTGATGAGGTCAGCACATTGTGGGCACATTTGGGCAAGTGGCTATGGCTGTTTTTAGCCAAAGGGGTGTTTTTTTGTGCATGAAATGGATTCAGAATCATGAAAACCCACATGTCACATGCTACTTAAAGCATAAGGAAAGTTTGACATTAAAATGTTTGCTTTTTTTTTACTCCTAAAAGAAATTGCTCAATGCTGACAGCCGGTCATCAAGTGGATTCACGAATGTAGGCTATGTATATAGACAATATTTTAGGCCAATAAAAAAGACTATATAACAAATTTCCCACTCCACAACCCCAACTGCCGGACTATCACCGAAGAAGTGCAAGATCAGGCCTGAGGACCTTGAGGCTGCTGCTCGCCACCTACAAACGCACCGTTAAGGACATCGTGTGTGTGTGTGTGTGTGTGTGTGTGTGTGTGTGTGTGTGTGTGTGTGTGTGTGTGTGTGTGTGTGTGTGTGTGTGTGTGTGTGTGTGTGTGTGTGTGTGTGTGTGTGTGTGTGTGTGTGTGTGTGCCAAGCATGCAATCAGATGGACAATCTTCTATTGTATACCATGTTAGCGTAATTTATATAAATTCCCATCTATTCTGTGGTAAAGACTATTTCAAAAACACTGGCCATTATCCATATAATGTATTGATGCTCAGAATGAAAGAATGCTATGGTTGAACTTGAACTCATGAACTGTGACAGTACTATAAGACCATACTCCTGCCTAGAACACTCCTGGTTTAAGACTGAAAGGCTTCTAAGTGTGAAAGAGTCTGTTGCCTAGCCCTAGAAGAAGCCCACAAATAATGTATTTGCTTCCATCTAGTGGTTGTTGGGGGATACAGCATACTAAAATATATTCAGGTTTTGGTACCAGGTATAGCCTACTATTTGTATAAGATATGTGCTTATACATTCCTTGCTATAATAATACATAGGCTATGTATAGAATTATTATTATTATTTACTACTACTAAGAACAAGATGATCTGGTTTGTTTAACAAAACAAACAAAAAACAGCTGTGACGTTGTCACCCAGCCCAGGAGTATATTAAAGAAGGAGATGTCACACAGAAGACCCCAGAAGAACACTCGTTCTAATTAGGTAAAGGCACTGGGGACTGTGGGAGGAAAAGTGGAGCTGGAGGTTAGATGGACTGCATTGGAGATGCACATGCACTGTCTGGGTCTGGGAGGGTTCCGCAGAACTGTGCTAGTAAATACTACATACAACAACAAAATAATAGAAATAAAAATAAATAATAGAAAAATAATGAAGCAGACCAGGGTGAGACAAGTATGAAACTCTAGTCTCTAGGCATCCTTGAATTAGGAATATTTGTCTAATAGAGTCAGTGAGTTAATTCATAATAGGCCTACTTATCCACCCGATCGAGTGACGTGCTACAACATGCGCACAACGTCGTCGTTACGTGACCTCGCCTTCTTCAACACTCCTCGGTAACCCGGAAAAGAAACAGATTTGCGTGCCATAAGTAACGAATATCTCTCAGTCATTCAAAATCGCTCCTCTCCGCAGTAAGTAAGTACCACACTGCAGCAAATAAATTAACATTGAAATATATTTCGTTCTGTGGTGGTTCCGCCACCGTCGCCACGTTTCCACACGGATTGTGTGTGCACTGTGCAGTCATGCAGTGGCAAACGTAGAGACTCAGAGAGAGATGTTTGTTGTGTCTGACAATGACAGACAGCCAGGACACAGCATCCATATGACAATGAATGTGTCTGACAGACAGCCAGGACACAGCATCCATATGACAATGAGTGAATGGCCTTGTATAGCCATGGTTCACATGACGCTCGTGATGTTCATGACAGTCAATGTTCCAGGGCTAGGTCTTGTACACAAACAAACCCTCCATAAAATGAACAATCAGACATTTGGCAAATTATATTTAATTATGGACTCATTCTAATTGCGATCTCACTACATTGTATCATGCACAACATGGACATCCCGGGTGGGTGATTGACCCTTTCTGCCTCCTGTCAGTCATGTCATCAGAGATGAACAGCAGTGTTCTGGATGAGGAAGTGTTCCTGCGATGCTGCCAGCTCTTCCTGCAGCTCTCTGACAGTCTGGGAGACGGCTGGCTGTGGGAACAGGTGGAGGTGAGCATTCTGACAGTCTGGGTGTGGGGACTGGGGACAGGTGGAGGTGAGCATTCTGACAGTCTGGGTGTGGGGACTGGGGACAGGTGGAGGTGAGCATTCTGACAGTCTGGGTGTGGGGACTGGGGACAGGTGGAGGTGAGCATTCTGACAGTCTGGGTGTGGGAACAGGTGGAGGTGAGCATTCTGACAGTCTGGGTGTGGGAACAGGTGGAGGTGAGCATTCTGACAGTCTGGGTGTGGGAACAGGTGGAGGTGAGCATTCTGACAGCCTGGGTGTGGGGACTGGGGACAGGTGGAGGTGAGCATTCTGACAGCCTGGGTGTGGGGACTGGGGACAGGTGGAGGTGAGCATTCTGACAGTCTGGGTGTGGGGACTGGGGACAGGTGGAGGTGAGCATTCTGACAGTCTGGGTGTGGGGACTGGGGACAGGTGGAGGTGAGCATTCTGACAGTCTGGGTGTGGGGACTGGGGACAGGTGGAGGTGAGCATTCTGACAGTCTGGGTGTGGGGACTGGGGACAGGTGGAGGTGAGCATTCTGACAGTCTGGGACCAAGACAACAAGTGGTTCTTGTGGCCCTGGGAGCACCAAGGGGTCGTCCGTCCTTGAGGTGGTTCCAGGGGGGTCCGCAGGAAAATTAGTTTATAGCATCAAGATCCGTTTAACCACTTTGAACTGTAAATTGTTAATTAATTGACAGTCATTTAATATTTGTTAAATTCTGTTTCTGGCGTAATTTTAACTAGTTCGGTCAGGTGGCAGTAACATTAGCATTTTCTCGCCGTCAGTTGATTCTTCACATCCATATGAGTCAAACCTCGGGGATCATTTGTTTATTTTTGGAATACAGTTCTTATTTGACACGATGTAAGAAAATAATTCAGAATGTGGACCAAGGTAGGATGTGTGTAAATGACGTCAGACTTTGGTTCACTCTCAGAGTTAAATTAACATTGATTTTACAATATAAATTGGGGGTCCCAGAGATAGAAATGTCATTAAATGGGGGGGTATGTAGACTAATATGCATGTCAAACTGGGGATCCTTGAAATAAAACACGTTGAGAATCACTGCTAGAGCCGTAAAAATCTTCTCTTATGGGGGTCCCTGGAATATGTTTTCAAATGGGGGTCTGCGGGCTAATTAGTGTCAAGGTCCTTGACATGAAAAAGTTTGGGAACCACTGGTCTTTAATGCACAGAGGAGAAGATGTGTGATGTCACTCACTGTCCTGTCCTGTGGCACAGGGCTCAGCAGAAGGCTACATGAGGAAGACCACGACGAGAACAGTCTTCATGCAGTCCAGCCCTGAAGGAGACCCGGAGACAGACAGGTGGACAGAGGAAGAAGACCCAGGGACAGACGGATGGACAGAGGGGGACCTGAAAGAACAGGTGGGACACCAGCAGAGTAGAAAAACCACGAGAAAAAGAAAGAAAAACTGCAATGCATCTTGAGTGATCGGATAGTCAAGCATCCAGTCAGATTTATTTTTTTACCTACAAATTGGTATGAGATTAACCCATTAAGACCTGAGCTCAATTCTACTAATGCCTCTCAAACCCCATCTGAAATTGTTTCGTGCCAGGGATTCCTAGAAGGGAAGATTTGTGTAAAAAAATATATAATACAACATTTTTCACACTTTCAAGGATTTTTTTAAAGTAAAAAAATAGCAGATGTACAAGCTTGCAGCACGGCACAAAGTGAGCTTGTAGATCTGCTAAACAATAAAACAACTTATTCTAAATCCTAAGAGTTTTCTGAAAAAACACATTTCGCTATATATATAGATACTAGATAGATCATAGATATCATAGATTTAGATAAAATTTAAAATATCACAGATTCCCCTGTTTTAATGCTACCAGCATCTGTGGACGTGGTTGTAGATGCATTGCAGTTGATTAGTAACCAGAGCAGAGCAGTGTCACATATTGTACTGTAGGTCACCTCTCTTCCCTCCCAAATTCATTAGATCCTCAAGCAAAGAAAATAAATACTGTACAGTTTTACGCTGAGTTTGCAGTAGATTGCAGATAAACAATGGACAAGACCAGCGGTCCGCAAACCTTTTTGGCCGTGCACCCCCTGTTACCTCCTGACCTAATGCTAAGTCTTGTTGTATTTTGCTGAAACGGATATATTTGTATATGATTATGGCAAATTATCACAGATTGTCACTGCACTGAGAGACATGCAGCTGCTGTATACTCCCACGGCTGCTCTATACATCTCCTTACAACAGTGTTTTACCAGTTTGTGTTAAATAACACCATAAAACCGGCATTCACCTTTTCATGTCACGCACCCCCTAGAGGGCGTTCGTGCACCACAAGGGGTGCACACACCAGTTTGGGAACCCCTGGACAAGACGGTAAAGATTCTACTTTATTCAACATTCTCTCTCTCTCTCTCTCTCTCTCTCTCTCTCTCTCTCTCTCTCTCTCCCCCTCTCTCCACAGATGTGTTTTTCTTCTTCCGTCTCATCAGATGATGCAGTTGACTCCAGAAATGATGATGGGGATGATGATGGTGTGTGTGTGCTAGCGGAACACTGCAGCACAGTGCTTCAATATGAATATCACGTCCTTTACTCCTGCAGCTACAGCACACCTGTTCTCTATTTTAGAGTCTCCACTCTGGGTCAGTAGTGTGTATGTGTGTGTGTGTGTGTGTGTATGTGCGTGTTTGTATGCATGCGTGCGTGAGTGCGCGTGCACGTGTTTGTGTGTTTGTGTGTGTGTGTGTGTATATGTGTGCGCACATTTTTATATTGATGAAATATTAATCAATTAACCACTTAAGCGTTATTTTATACTTTGTCGAGTGTTGTGCGAAAATAGAACATCTACAAGCTCACAACATGCTGGATCACAACACATCGTGAGCTTGTAGATCGGGTATTTTCAAATTGCTTATAATAACATGCCCAAAATAGGGATTGACTATAGAGGGTATGCGCGTGACATCATCATCAAACCCGGAAGTTATGCGGGAACTCCTACTGAGTAGCAAAACAAATACTTTCTGGCCTTGACAGCCCATATACATCCAAACAGAAAAGTCCTATTTGATTGCATTAAACGACGTTAAACAATGTTAAACTCACTTTTCCACTCACTTTGCCACTCAATTTGCCACTGGATTTGCCATTCACTTTATGCATGCGCATACCCTCTATTCATCGATATATATATTTCAATATCAATGTTTCAATTAAATCGATTAGTCAGATTAACCGTTGATCCCCTAATCTTGTGTTGTGTTTGCTGTCAGGTGGTAGGAGTCTCTCTCTGGAGGAGGTGTGGAGATCTGTTCATCCCAGCTACAGACTCAGAGTGCAGCACAGCCCGCTGAACACCATCACACAGCAGGTACGTCTCATCTCTTCTCATCCTTCACTAGTGTTTACTACTGTACTTCTTCTTTCATTTACAAGTTACAACATTGATTCTCAAGCTTTTTAATTTCAGGGATCCCCAGTTTAACTCTGAGAGTGAACTACATACCAAATTAATAAACTCAGAGTTACCACTCATTTAGCCGGGGGACCCTTCAAGTACTCCTGGGGGGTCTGAAAGGGGTCTGAAAAGACTCTTTATTTATTTATTTATTTTTGATTCTACAAAATAATGTCTTCTAAATCCTAACAGTTTTCTGAATAACGTTTCTTCTATATGTTCTATATCAGTGGTGTTCAAACATTTTCATCTCAAGGACCCCAACAATTATGTGTGTGTTTGGCTGCCGACCCAAAATATGTTGGTCCAGGGACCCCCAGAAGCAAAGATTTGAGTTAAAAACATTCACTGTGAAAGAGTGTAGTTACGGCCGGGAGGCGAACCCGGGACCTATGAATCCTGAGGAGCGTACGTTACCAGTCGGCTAAAGAGCCATGGCCCGATAGACAAGTTGCAACGTAGCACCGCATAGCCTACAAGAGTATATATTTCAAAAATAGATGTGCTATTTTTCAACAGCTAAAGTTTAAAACACAGATGCGTTCCAGCTCTTAATGGGTCAGGCTTAGCATTGTTGCCTACGTGTACAGTAAATGTCTGTGATGATTATGATGAGTGTGATTGTTCTTCCTGATAGGAGCATCCATTTCTGGGCCAGTCCTTCTTCGTCCTCCACCCGTGTCGAACGGAGGAGTTCATGAGGCCGGTGATGCAGGCAGCTCTGCTTGAACAGAGGTTGGTCTCCATCTTTCTTTTGCACCCGTACTGATCAGTATTATTAAAGGTGATGGGATGGGGTTGAATTTCTAATTCCGAGTAATCATTGCTGTTTCACTCTGATTTCTTTCTTATCCTTTATTTACCCAGGGTAGTAGCTGAGCACAAGTGCTCATTTTCATCAATGCCCTGCACATAGAAACACACAGACACACACACATTAAAACCTGGGAGCTGACCAGTAGAACCACAGTCTTATACTGTTGGCCACTAAGCAGCTCCAGGGGGGAGCAGTTGGGGGTTCAGTGCCTTGCTCAGGGGCACTTCAGTGGTGTTGGGTGAGTGATGACAATCACTTCC
Source organism: Electrona antarctica (assembly GCF_951216825.1). Lineage (NCBI taxonomy): Eukaryota > Metazoa > Chordata > Actinopteri > Myctophiformes > Myctophidae > Electrona > Electrona antarctica. The sequence goes on along the minus strand of NC_136800.1, from coordinate 14,245,526 downwards.
CCACCCAGATTTTTCCTGCCAGTCCGGGGAATCGAACCGGCAACCTTTCGGCAACAAGGGCGCTCCTCTAACCCTTAGGCCACCGCTGCCCCATGTCTGGGATAGTTCTAGGAGTGTTTGTTCAGTGACAGGTGGTCTCCTTATCTCTCCAACTCTTCATCGAATCAGAACAGAGAAGCCATTTATCAGCTTCAATTTGAGCGTGTCGTGCCACGCTGCGAGCTTGTATGTCTGCTATTTTTGAACATTTTTGAAGAATCTTGAAAGTGTGAGAAAATTTGGCCTTGGGTCTTAATGGCATGAGTTGTTTTGTTTTTCAGACGGGTGAACTATGTGGTGACATGGCTGAGCATAGTAGGGCCAGTGGTGGGTCTGGACGTCCCTCTGAACTACTCACTGCAGTCACCTCCTCCAGAGACCACGCCTGGCTGACACCCGCAGGCAGGAGCATGTCCTATCGGAAACAGAGAACAGAAGGTAACGTGCACAGCACTCGCTTGTCTCTACTGCGGCCACGCATCGAATGAATATCCCGAAGATCCGTCGTTTGAAGAAGAAAATGTCTCGAGGGACGGTCGACAAACGTCGACAAATAAATCAAGATTCTGTGTGGAGTGTGCGTGAATTAACCTTTTTCTTTTAAACTCAAAGTGAACTCGCACACGGTGGTTTCTCGGGTCGGTTTTGCACCAACGAGAAGTCAAGAACACACGACAAACAAACACGTCCCTGGGTAGACATTAAGGGAAATTCCGGGCCAGTGGATTTTCAAGATCACTGGCCCGGAACCACTGACCCGGAACATTCGTCAGAAGCTCTTTTTTTTGGACGTCCTGGATACATTTATTTTATTTTTCATGCTTTAAAATCCAACAATTTCTGTTTTCGATGATGAAACGGGGTGCATGGATTATGGACCTGCATGACACAATATTTTATGAATTGTCAACTGGTGAAGTGTGTAATACCAAGTGTCACCAGTAGACGTCGCCTTCTCATTTTGATCTTCATGCCTCACGATGAAATGTCTCATATTGATTGAGCATTCATCACCACCACATATCCATATCCATCCTCTTATATTATGTGTATATATCTCTTATGTCTGTATGTCTGTTTGTCTCAACCTCCTCCATGCCCTTATAGCTCTTCCAGTGAGTTTCCAAATGTCTATTTTCATCAGTGGTCATTAAGTAGCAGTTGGTAGGAGTGTGGACTGAGTAAGGGACAGGCTGATGAATTGGCTGTGCCATCCTCGCTAGTCGGAGCTACTATTAATAGAGTGCTGCTGTTACGTATAGACACAGAATGAAGCAGGCTTTGAAACCTTATCTCCCCTTTCCCACATGGTCAAAACTCATTTCCCTACGATTGAGCCTGTGGCCTTTTGTGGACATTTACCTGGAAATGTGTTATTATAAAGCGTGTTCGTTTCTCGTCACAACTGTCGGAAGCAATTCGATAGCCTCGATAGGCAGCCGTAACCATTCATTTTATACTTTAACTATTCTAAAAAATAGCAGATATACAAGCTCATTGCACGTCACCTTGTGCTGTGCTATAAGCTTGTAGATCTGCTATTTTAGAAAAATCATCAACATTTGTGCACATTTTTTAATATCAAACATCTAATCGTCTAATGTTTGCTTCGGAGGCCCTGAAACAACATATTTTGATGGGGGTTGGCGTTCAGAAATGTTGGGGGTCCTTGACATGAAAAGGTTGGACATTGAGAACCACTGACATAGAAACTTAGCGTTTTTCCACAGTTTTTTGGGGAATCAGCCTCAGCCTGGGTTAAGCTCTTCAAATCCTAAACGTAACCACACCAACAGTGCCTGTGCACTCCTGATATATTTACAGCGAAAGGAGGGTGGGGGGGGTATAATTATACTCACTTGTATTTTTAGGTCAGTCATAATGGTTATGGGATAGGTAAATATTGCATTTATACAGACAGACATATCTTTTCTTTTCTTAGATCCTGGTCATCCATGAATGAATTACATAATCTATGTGAGACAGTCACATCCTCGCATCGTCTGTGACAGAGTTCTGAGCACAGGGAGATGAATGGGGTCAGAGCCAGTTCTCTTTACAGCTCAGAGAAACACAAGGTTCATATGGAGTTCCACATACATTATATACCATGTCCATTCAATGCCTTTCTACTTATCATAATGGAGATGATGCGATGAATAGGCAAGCAACAATAAAGCATTCCAGCTTTCATATGTTTGATATCTAAACTCTCCACCATGAAGGGGAAAAACACAGCACCCTAGCCATTTAAACCCTATTATACTTTTGTTTCTGTCTCTTTCCACCTTTATTTTTTTTTAAATATTTGTTTTGGCTTTTTCTGCCTTTATTGATAGGATGAAAGTAGTCTGAGGAAATGGGGAGAGAGATGGGGGGGGAAGACACACGGCAAAGGCCAACAGGATCAGGAGTCGAACCCGCGGCACGCTGGCTCAGCAGCCTAGGTGCCCAGACGGTTGAGCTAACGGGCCCTTTCCACCTTTCTTGAAACTGCAATGATGCATGGTGCTTGTACGACAAACAATTTCTCCCACTTCTTTAGACCTGTAATGTGACAATAAAGCTGAGTTGAGTTGAACGGAGGATCTATCTTTTTTCTTTTTTTAATGTATTAATGTTGCATTTTATAGTGCCTTTATGCAAGGTGCTTTACAATGTGCATTACATTCACCCATTCACACACCGATGGCGGAGCAAACTTAGCCTGGCTAATAAGCCAGATTCAAATCACAGGCAATTTCTTTTTGCCACCGGCTGATTCGGTCTGGCTTATTAGCCAGGCTAGAGCAAACCATGCAAGGCACCAACCTGCTCATTGGGAGCAATTAGGGGTTCAGTGTCTTGTTCAAGGACAGTTCACCGGTTCCCAGGCAGGCGATCTACCTCCTGAGCCACTGCTGCCCCTTAGACCCCCTATCTCATTGACATCATGAACACGTACACAGAGTAAACGCCACAAAGGAATTGTTGATTCAGCATCATGTTTACCAACCTGGAATGTGCTATAATAAAATTGCCAAACGAGTCATAATGGCAATTCAACAATCGTAAAAAAAAAAAAAAAAAAAAAAAAGAGAATAAATTGCTAGTTTTAAAAGCAATTACAGCACACAGATAGTACAGTAGGCTGTACAGTAAATGGCAATCTGGAATGGAGCCAAGGTTCATCAGGTTCAGACAGAGCTGCAAAGACATTTGGTCACTGTGCCAAAGGCGACTTGTGGCATCATCTCATTATCGCATAATGATGTCATCTTGCTTGGAAACAAACTGGCTGGATATAAGAACTTATGGCTTTTCAATCCAACTTATTTGGGCATTGAGTGAAAGAGGAGTGGTCGATCAGCCTGTATTGACTAAGCTCTCTTCCTATGGCACCTCTGGGAATTTGCAAGAGGGGCCGAGGCACTTAGGATATTAAACTAGATGCCAACTTTAGGGCCAAGGCTTTTAAGTGATGCCATCAATTAAGCAGCATTGTGCGCATGGCACATGTCTGGCAGCAAAGTCAGATGCTGGGGGCAAGCTAGGTAAGAAAAAGCTACCCATGCCAACCAGTGAGGTAATGCGTCTAACGCCGAAGCTCCACTGCAGCCAGCGGGCGTCCGTCAGCGTCGCGCCATCGTCCACGCAGGGAATGTTCCCTTTTTAATCAAGGAAGGGTGCTCCACTGCCGACTGTTGCGTTTGGACGGCGTCTGGATGGAGTCACCCATTTGTCCCAGGTCATTTTGTGATGCAGTCCAAACACAACGCGATGCAACGCACTCAGTGGAGCCCCGGCCTAACTGCCACTGGTACTAACTGATAAGCAACAAGACTAGTCTTCCAAGGCCCCGTTAGTAATAGTGAGAGATCCCTTGAAGGCAGTGCTTCCCCACAACCCCCCTACAACCAACCAGTCTGAATTGATTTGAACCAACTGACATTGCCCTGCACACTTTCACTAGCTGACATGTCGATCCTGAGCGTAGCAGTAAAGGAGGGTCTTGGGGGTCACTCAAATGGTTTTATGGCATCAGAGTCTGAGGAAGGTCACGTTGCTTCATTAAATAAGAAAATACTTATGTACAAATACACAGTGTGTGGGTGTATTCTATTGCTTTCATTGATGGCATCAAAGTCAAAAGAGAGTCAAAGTCGTACGATATGTCACACACGTTACCGCAGTGAAATTTGTTCTCCGCATTTGACCCATCTCTTGGAGCGGTGAGCCGCAGCCAAGGAGCGGTGAGCTGCAGCCGTGCCGTGCTCGGGAATCATTTGATTAGTAGATTTGGCATCAATCCGTCCATTACCTTTTGAGATATCGTTTGTGCAAGTGGACATTTTGGCCTAAGAGTAACTAAAGGAAATGCCATGTGATTGCCAAAATGAGTACAGTTCATCTTCCAGGGAGCATGAAGGTGTATGATACATTCCATGGAAATGTAGCCTGTAGTTTTTTGGCCATATCCTGTATCGCACTGATTCCCAAACCTTTTGGCCTGTAACCCAAAAGACAAATTAGACATTTTCCCGGGACCTAAATAGCACAATGCGTCGCTTTGCGCCGCGTTGAGAGCTTGTAGATCGGCTATTTTCACTACTTTTTAAACATTTGTTTTTTTTCTTAGAAAAATCATTTTATTTGGTATTTTTTGGGGGGAATGTTTTTGAAAATATCTTGAAATGATAATTAAAAACTAAATGTAGGAAACAAAAAATAAAGGGACCCATGCAAATGTTTCTATGACCCACAATTGGGTCCCGACCCAGTGTCTAGGAACCAGTGCATATCGGACCAAAGTGTTTAAAGGGCCAACAGATAGATAGACGGACCAACATCCCTGCTGATACATTAGTGAGTCTGAAGACCCAAAACTCTCTTGTCTCGGCTGCATTCACTGTGCTGTATTTGGCCAGTCAATACTTCATTGTTCCAACTTAAGCTGGCAGCATACCTCAAAAGAGGTATGCTTTTATATTGTTTTATACTCGATGCGGCTGATGAGTGTGTGATCCGTTTTGGCCCTGGCAGGGTATAGACCTGTAGTGTGGGAACGGTCATTATGGCACCTGAAACGCATTCATCCCTTATGACAGTGATTTTTTCTTATCGAGGCACATTTTCTATTCGGCATTTGAGCCAAGGACCACCATTTATTCAGATTTAGCCTAAACTAAAGAATATTTTGTTATGTTTAACATTGATCAAAATAACAATTCTTCTACAGTACATTCTCTAATACACAGACGAAAAACAGTCTAAGTCCAAATTTCATTCTGACCCCTCCACGAAAAGGCCTCGTTGTCCTGAACCCTTATCTATCATTTATACATTATGGATCAATAGTGTGGACTTAGACTGTTTTTCGTCTGTGGCATTCAGTGTGTAGACTTATGAGCATCGCGCCTGTCACAGACATGTGCAGAGCAAGTTCAGTCAGGAAACTCTCTGCCGGCCGTTAATTGCACCACGTTCTCATTCACATGATTCACTCAGCCAATCACACACTCCATCACATGATTCACTCAGCCAATCACACACTCACTCCATCACATGATTCACTCAGCCAATCACACACTCACTCCATCTTCATACCGGCTATTTAAACTGGACGTTTTGCACTGCTCTTCCCGCTTGCTTGCTGCTGCTGATTCTGCTGTGCTGCTGTATGCTAAACCTTTGCTGCTCACCCTCCTTCACCCCAGCTACCACCTGTAGTTTTGGATCTGCTGTTTAGGTAAAGGGGATTCGGAGTCCCTATGGTTGGGACTGATGCGCTTGATCTCAGTACCTAAAAAGCAGATCCAATTCATCGCCAAACCATAATAAACATATTGCTCATTTTATATTCAATAAATATATATTCCATCCATTCTTGAGTTGTACTGAACTTGTAAATTTTGTAGGCTAATGCAGATGGTTAACCTTAATTTCACTCTTGAGAGTGTAAAATCTATACCATTCGGTTACCAACTCTCCATCATTTAGCTCGGGAGTCGGGACCACCTGGAACCTCCTCAAGGACCACTGGTTGAGAACCATTGCCATGGCATAGAGCAGGGGTTCTCAACCCGTGGGTCGCGACCCCTCGGGGGGTCGCCAAATTATTTTAGGGGGTCCCCAAATTATTTTCCAAAAAAAAAACGATTTTTCAAAAATAGCAGACCTACAAGCTCATAGCGCGCCACTCGGTGGCGCGCTATGAGCTTGTAGATCTGCTATTTTTCAATAGCTAAATTATAACAATGCTTAAAACACCAAAAGGTGTTCCCGCCCAAAATGGTTTAAGGTTATTGTAGCAGTCAATTTATATTGGGGGTCGGGAGGGGGCGGGGCGGGGGTCCCGAGACATTGCCAAAGCATTTCCGGGGGGTCCCCGGCCAAAAACGTTGAGAACCCCTGGCATAGAGCATGACCTGCTGCATATACGTGTGTGTGTGTGTGTGCGCGCGTGTGTGCGCAATATGCTTTTTTTTCTTCCAAAGGGTCCATCAGGTGAATGCATTTTTTTCATTAACTGAAAGCTTTCTCAGGCTGTGCTTTCATAAAAGCTTGTGGCATTCAAGGAATGGGTAAGTTGTTCTCCTTCAGCAAGACAATGGAAAATCAATAGTCTTCAGATTCTGGCCAACTCGAGAGAGACATTCGGTCATCTTTTGGCCACCATCATCCAGCCAGTATACTGGGGCAGACCACAACTAAAAAAAACATTGATTTATATCCGCACAGAAAAAAAATCTTGCAAGTTTGTATCAACTGTTTTAATTAATGAGTGTTTGGTCATAAATTAGGACCACAGAATGTATCCTTCAGCCACTGCCTGTGAGAGAGTTCACATATAGTATTTAACTAAAGTAATATACTATATTAAGTAAGATATGTGAAATAATATTCTAAATGTACACATTTAGTGCTTGCATGTAGCAGTGTCGATCTTGACAGCAAATTTTGATTAGTCTTTTGATCAGTCTTTTATAGCCTATAAATTTGAATTTAGTTTAGTCATATTTTAGTCATCTGAAATGTTTTAGTGTTAGTCTAGTTTTAGTCGACTAAATCTACATTTGATTTAGTTGACTAAAATATATTTTGGCAAGCCTTGATGGTGTCCTAATGCCTGATTTTACTACCTTCTTCAGAACAGACAAAGTCTGCTTTGAAGAAGGTTCTGCCGAAACGCGTCACAATTCTTAGGTATTTGTACTTTACTGGAGTATTTCCAATTTCCAATACTTTTACTTCTACTCCACTACATCTCAGATCCAAATATTGTACTTTTACTCCACTACAATTATATATATTATTTGAAAATCTTAGTTAATTGATTATTATTACAAAACATACCTTAACCACTTGTGTGTTAAGGTGCTATTTTCAAAAGATTTGTATACATTTGAAAACTTGAAATAAAGGACATTCTTCTGCATAATGAGTACTTTTACTTTTGGTACTTGAAGTAAGTTTTGATGCCAATACCTTTGTAATTGTACTCAAGTACACGTTGAATTCCAAACTTTCACTTGTGATAGAGTATTTCTACAGTATATTGCAGTATTGATACTGTTATACATACACCTCATACAGAGGCAGTGGAAGAGTGCAAGCCACATACTACAGATTGAAAATCTGTGTCAGCTTTATGAGCACTGTATTGATAGTTGGTTTTATTGTTTAAATGAGGTGATTATGCGGGGGTTACCTACAGCACAGTAAGGTGAGTGCTGAATATCACTATCGTCTCCAGCCAGCTAATTGCTCGGCGGACCATCGGTGTGATGTGAGCTTATGTATGAGTTTATACCGTCGACGTTACGAGGTACTTGAGATGACTGATAGATGCAGACGACGTGTCTGAATCGTCCTTGAGACGCCCCGGCAATCCCCAGCGATCATCACCGTCCATAAAGAGGAAATATGATTTCTAATACCACGTTGATGTATGGCTGTTCTGTAACTTGATCACAGTGCAAACCGCTTTCGCACTTTGTTCACTTTTGAGAGGGATTCTTCACCCGGTTTTCTATTTTTATATCAGCCCACTTCATGGCATTTTAATAACTGATCGTTAAATGGCTGGTGATGAATGATCACCTCTATTGGGAAGGTTTAAGTCGGGTCGTGGCATTGCCCTTCTTCATGACAATGACAGGTGTCTTTGCTTTTGCTTTTGCTTTTTTTCTCTGACAATCATCTCTGTCTCGCTCCTCCAACCAGTATGGTCAAATGAACAGTCCCTTACCACGTTTACTATACATAATGTTGTACAGTATTCCAAATGTCCCATAGGAAGAGAGCTGTCTGTCTGTCTTATCCATCCACCCATGTGCAGTGAACGTGATGTGGTGTTACAACTTTCTTGTCATCTTAACTACTTAATGCAACCGATATAATTAAAATTAATTGAGTCAATTTGACATGAATTATGCCACTGTATTGTTTTGAACATGACTGGTTGCTGCTGGTGGTGTGATGGGAGGAGGGAGGGGGCGTTGATGGTACTGGTGGTGTGATGGGAGGAGGGAGGGGGCGTTGATGGTACTGGTGGTGTGATGGGAGGAGGGAGGGGGCCTTGATGGTACTGGTGGTGTGATGGGAGGAGGGAGGGGGCGTTGATGGTACTGGTACTACTGGTGGTGTGATGGGAGGAGGGAGGGGGAGGAGGGAGGGGGCGTTGATGGTACTGGTGGTGTGATGGGAGGAGGGAGGGGGCGTTGATGGTACTGGTACTACTGGTGGTGTGATGGGAGGAGGGAGGGGGAGGAGGGAGGGGGCGTTGATGGTACTGGTGGTGTGATGGGAGGAGGGAGGGGGAGGAGGGGGGGGCGTTGATGGTACTGGTGGTGTGATGGGAGGAGGGAGGGGGTGGTGGTGTGATGGGAGGAGGGAGGGGGCGTTGATGGTACTGCTGCTGGTGGTGTGATGGGAGGAGGGAGGGGGCGTTGATGGTACTGGTGGTGTGATGGGAGGAGGGAGGGGGCGTTGATGGTACTGGTGGTGTGATGGGAGGAGGGAGGGGGCGTTGATGGTACTGGTGGTGTGATGGGAGGAGGGAGGGGGTGGTGGTGTGATGGGAGGAGGGAGGGGGCGTTGATGGTACTGGTGGTGTGATGGGAGGAGGGAGGGGGTGGTGGTGTGATGGGAGGAGGGAGGGGGAGGAGGGAGGAGGCGTTGATGGTACTGGTGGTGTGATGGGAGGAGGGAGGGGGCGTTGATGGTACTGGTGGTGTGATGGGAGGAGGGAGGAGGGAGGGGGCGTTGATGGTACTGGTGGTGTGATGGGAGGAGGGAGGGGGAGGAGGGAGGGGGCGTTGATGGTACTGCTGCTGGTGGTGTGATGGGAGGAGGGAGGGGGCGTTGATGGTACTGGTGGTGTGATGGGAGGAGGGAGGGGGAGGAGGGAGGGGGCGTTGATGGTACTGCTGCTGGTGGTGTGATGGGAGGAGGGAGGGGGAGGAGGGAGGGGGCGTTGATGGTACTGGTGGTGTGATGGGAGGAGGGAGGGGGCGTTGATGGTACTGGTACTACTGGTGGTGTGATGGGAGGAGGGAGGGGGAGGAGGGGGGGGGCGTTGATGGTACTGGTGGTGTGATGGGAGGAGGGAGGGGGCGTTGATGGTACTGGTACTACTGGTGGTGTGATGGGAGGAGGGAGGGGGCGTTGATGGTACTGGTGGTGTGATGGGAGGAGGGAGGGGGCGTTGATGGTACTGGTACTACTGGTGGTGTGATGGGAGGAGGGAGGGGGAGGAGGGAGGGGGCGTTGATGGTACTGTTGATGGGAGGAGGGAGGGGGCGTTGAGGGTACTGTTGATGGGAGGAGGGAGGGGGCGTTGATGGTACTGGTACTACTGGTGGTGTGATGGGAGGAGGGAGGGGGCGTTGATGGTACTGTTGATGGGAGGAGGGGGGGGCGTTGATGGTACTGGTGGTGTGATGGGAGGAGGGAGGGGGCGTTGATGGTACTGTGGGAGGAGGGAGGGGGCGTTGCTGGTACTGGTGGTGTGATGGGAGGAGGGAGGGGGAGGAGGGAGGGGGCGTTGATGGTACTGTTGATTCAGGAGGTGACAAGGTTCAATCTATTTGTACTGAATGGTGGCTGGAGGAAAGATTAGGAAACTGAGAGAAATCTCATTAGAGAGCAGATTTGCCTCTAATTCCTGTACACATTTCCCATAAAATCCTCTTTCAGCAGCCAGTCATCTACTGCTGAGGACTCGTGTTGTTCCCCCACTAAAAGCTTGTTCAGATGATTCCACCCCCACTGAGGTGAGGTTTCCAGTTGTAACAAGAGTTACCGTAGATGTGCTACTTTTGCTTTCAGCTTGAGAGCATGCCCTCACTTTCATTTGAAGTATTCAACATCTTGGGGTGAGGAAGTAAAGTTAATCGTATTCACCTGCACAGTAAAATCCCCAGTATTTAGTCTAGTAGGAGGAGGTGGTTATCATGCACCCCTTGGAAATATTCTTCTAATCAGTGTCTTGTTATTGGGGGGGAAAAGTGCTGAAAATGATGAGCTACTTTATGTCAAAACATTGTGTAAAGGCAAATTTAATTCACTAAAATTACATAAATCGACATGGTAGTCTGAGATTACTGTAATGGAGTATCCTGACACATAGGGGTTGCTACCATTGTATTTTTAAATATGACCTACATCATCCCCAGAAACACAAAAAATACTGTCCACTTACAGTAACAACAAAGATGGTTATTTTCCAGCACATTATGGTGAATATCACTGCCTCACTTGTATAGAGCGTCGCAGTCCCGCCCCCTTTCATGACGACGACAGGCCCAGGAAATAATTCCCCATGCATTTTTACCATAGACATTTCAAAAAGTATTTAATTAAAGATGCAATGGGTTTGTCTTCACGAAGTAGCACAAGTTCAGAAATGTATTTTAATCCAATCAATGCTTTTTGAAATGTAAATGTATTTTGAAATCAACTATATTATTATATTTGACAGACAGGGAGCCAGTGACGATCTGACAACTGGAGTGATATGATCCACTTTCTTGGTATTATTAAGGACTTATACTGTGAATACAAATTTCAATCAATCAAACAGCAGTGTTCTGAATCAACTGAATCAGCCTTATTGAGACCTAGCTGTAAACCATACCATTACAGTATAGTAGTCGAGTCTACAGAAGATGAATGCTTGGGCGAGTTTTCCCGAATCCTGCTGAGAGACGAGTCCTTTAATCCTTGAAATATTGTTAAAGTGATAGTTGGCTGATTGTAATTGTCTTACAATGGTCATTGAAATTCAGGTCTGAGTTCATGACTATGCCAAGATTTCTGGCTTGGGTTGTGGTTATTAACATTAGTCATTGAAGCTGTGCATGGACCTTTAATCGTTATTCCTTGGCTCTAAGAACAATTACTTCAGTTTTGTCTTTGTTTAACTGAAGACAATTCTGGCACATCCAATCATTGCTTGCACGATTATAATCCCATGTGGTTACATAGATGTGTATATTAAAGCAATGTTGAACTTTGGTTGAAACCTTGGGCCGTGATGACTCAAAATATTGTTGACTATCTTAAGCGCTGTCTCCTGTACTCTGATTGATGAACCAGGAGTATTCATTCAATTCTATTTCTCTCTCATTGTATAAGGAAACGGGTCTAAAAATCACACTTTTAGGAGAAAAAGATTGAAACAAAGCAGCTTCATCATAGGTCAACGGATAACATTTGCAACTGTTCTCTGGAGACAGATCCATAGTATAAAATTCAAGTTTTTATTTCAGAAGTGGTGCGAGGGGAAGTGAACTTAAACTAGCCTGCGCTACACTGAGCCCAAATCCACAGATGTGGAACTCTTTGAAAACGGCTCCTGGATATGAACTGTCCACATAGTCATCAACCAAAGATCTCTCTTCATTCTTTACTTGGTGGAAAAATGTCCTCTGGTTTCCTTTCAAACAAATATAACTATCAGTAACAAAGGTAAGAGCTCTCTGCATGAATGACCACTGTGTTAAGGAGTTATTAAAGCAAATATCCACACATTCCACATCCAGTTAACTTATGTTAAACACAGCACCGCTATTCTTCTTGAAAGACAAGACATCCTGCACACAATACTCTACTTGTGGGAGTTTATCGCAGCGTGATGTCGAACCAAGGCTGCCTCAGACCACTTTCTACCCATCAATCAACTCAACACATCACAGCAATATGTTCCATGTCCATTTAACCCCCGGGTGTACAGATGGGTTCCCAGCAGCCCCATGTCTGTATTGAAATAATTCCACGCCATAAGAGTTGCATTAACACTTCTGAAAGACAACATTGAGTCAATGTTTCCGCCAGCGCACATGCAGCCCCACCCTCGGTATATAATGTGTGAATTGTGATATTGTAGCATTTTGTTATTCTGTCCTCTTAATATTCATATGGAAATATTCAAATTCAACAAATGCTTTTCCCAGTATTTTCAAATTGAATCTGTTTTCCTCTGGGTTTAAATGGGATGCATGTCACTCAGATATTTTAATCTCTCTCTTTCTCTCTCTCTCTCTCATCATATCTGTGTGTGCAGTGCGAGTCAGGTGTTGTGATCAACCACTTACTGTCACATAAACCTGATACCCTGGTATGGGTTAAAAAAAACTACTAAACTGTCTGTATGTCTTTTGTGTGAACGCAGTTTTTAGGGTTTTTAGAGGTTAGTCAAAATGTCCAACTGCTCCTGATGAGCAAGTTGCTGCCTTGTATGGTTCCCTCTACTTTCTTTGTGTGTGAATGGGTGAAAGTAGCACACATTGTAAAGCACTACAAATATAGGCTCTATAGATTAATTAATACTATTTACCATGTAAGTGCAAACACTTAAATGGAATGCTCTGGAAGGTTGTTAACTAAAATATTAAATGTAATTTTCAAAGATTTGCAAGAGTAACTATTCATAGTAAGCTCTCAACACGATGGGTTGTGAGCTTCTAAAATAAAAACTTGAAGCAGGTAATAGAAATGTGTAAATAATATGCACATGTTCACATTTGAATAGGTGTTGTGTGTTTAGATGTGCATGCGTATGTGTGTGTGGCGGGGGACGGGGTCACGGGGTACATTGAAGCCAGTTGATCTCCATTAAGTTTAGTGTCTGGTATTGATCCTGTGTTTTCACTCTCATCCCTCCTCACCTCTCCTCTCCTCTATACTCCTCTCATCTCCTCTTTCCAATCCCTCAGTTTCCCTCTCCTCTCCTCTCGTCCACTCCCCTCTCCTCTTCTCCACTCCCCTCTCCTCTTCTCCACTCCCCTCTCCTCTTCTCCACTCCCCTCTCCTCTTCTCCACTCCTCTCCTCTAGTCCACTCCTCCACTCCACTCTTCTCCACTCCCCTCTCCTCTTCTCCACTCCCCTCTCCTCTTCTCCACTCCTCTCCTCTAGTCCACTCCTCCACTCCACTCTTCTCCACTCCCCTCTCCTCTTCTCCACTCCCCTCTCCTCTTCTCCACTCCCCTCTCCTCTAGTCCACTCCTCTCCTCTAGTCCACTCCTCCACTCCTCTCCACTCCCCTCTCCTCTTCTCCACTCCCCTCTCCTCTTCTCTTCCCCACTCCCCTCTCCTCTCCTCTTCTCCACTCCTCTCCTCTAGTCCACTCCTCCACTCCACTCCACTCCTCTCCACTCTCCTCTCCTCTTCTCCACTCCTCTCCTCTAGTCCACTCCTCCACTCCACTCCACTCCACTCCTCTCCACTCTCCTCTCCTCTTCTCCACTCCTCTCCTCTAGTCCACTCCTCCACTCCACTCCTCTCCACTCTCCTCTTCTCCACTCCTCTCCTCTATTCCACTCCTCCACTCCCCTCTCCTCTTCTTCACTCCCCTCTCCTCTTCTTCACTCCCCTCTCCTCTTCTCAACTCCCCTCTCCTCTCCTCTCCACTCCCCTCTCCTCCTCTCCACTCCCCTCTCCTCTTCTCAACTCCCCTCTCCTCTCCACTCCCCTCTCCTCTTCTTCACTCCCCTCTCCTCTTCTCAACTCCCCTCTCCTCTCCACTCCCCTCTCCTCCTCTCCACTCCCCTCTCCTCTTCTCAACTCCCCTCTCCTCTCCACTCCCCTCTCCTCTTCTCAACTCCCCTCTCCTCTCCACTCCCCTCTCCTCCTCTCCACTCCCCTCTCCTCTTCTCAACTCCCCTCTCCTCTCCACTCCCCTCTCCTCCTCTCAACTCTCCTCTCCTCTTCTCAACTCCACTCCTCTCCTCTACTCAACTCCTCCACTCCTCTACTCAACTCCTCCACTCCCCTCTTTCACTATCAAAATAAATAAATAAATAGAATGACCTTTTTATCCATTTAAATACAAACTTGAGGATTTTTATTTTTACTTTACTGGATTATTTAAAAATGTCAGTACTTTTACTTTTACTGCACTTACATCTCAGGGGCAAATATTGTACTTTATACTCCTACAATTATTTGAAAACTTTAGTAACCAGTTGTGAGCCTGTAGATCGGCTATTTAAAAAAAGATTTTTATACCCTTGTGAAATGGGACATTTGGCATAATGAGTACCTTTTCCTTTTGGTACTTTTTGATGCCAACACTTTTGTACTTTTACTCAAGTAAATTTTCAATGCCAGAACTTTTACATGTAACGGAGTATTTCTGCATTGGAGTATTGACATGTTCTTATTAAAGTAAAACATTTGAGTACTTTTTCCACCACTGATGAGGAGACATATGGATAGTTCAGCTCTCCTCTCCTCTCCTCTCCTCTCCTCTCCTCTCCTCTCCTCTCACCTTGTGGACATTGCCCCATCCTTTTCCTCCTGGCGGTTGCCATGGGAACAGACAGTTTGATCCAACCACAGTCTCTCAGCCTGAAGTTCTGATGCATGGAAATAGACCTGATAAATAAGTATCTTTTTTCTGATTGTCTAGTGTTTCTCCTTGTCTTTTTGTTGTCTGTCATTCACACATCTTACTCTCACACACACACACACACGCACGAGCGTGCGCGCACACACGCACGCGCGCAGGTGTGTGTGTGTGTGTGTGGGCGCGCGTGCACGTGCGCCCACACACACACACACACACACACACACACACACACACACACACCCAGTCACACATTTCGCAGCAGCGCAAGGCTTTTGCTTGCTTCAGACCTGTGGAGGAATGGAATGGCGTTGGCTGCTTAACACCTCTATTCAGAGGCTGCGTAACTTAAACCTGCAGGGATTAGAATGACCTGTTGTATAGACTGGGGAAAAACAACATGGAAACTGCTTAACATTTCTGACCTGCTAATAAGGGTTAGGGACAGTGTGGAATTCTGCCCTTTGCTGTGGATGACGGGATTCTGAATAGACGACAGTCAAACTGTCTGGAATTTTATTCTCTTTTGTTTTCTTGTTGAGGAATTATCGTGTCAAGATTCAGAACAGGGTTCGGCAGGGATAGGAAAGGCTATACTTCCAGAACACATAACTGCTTAAATACAATGTAATAACTTTACTTTTAGGGCTACTCATACTCAAGCATGGAGTTAACGACTTAAACCTTATACTTTATTGACTAACCCTAACCCCCAGGGGTCTGCACTCTGCACATGGTACCCTCCTTTTCTCCCTCTACACTTCACTGAAAAGAATGCATTTATTTGTATATTATACAAACATATATAGCTATTTTCATGGAACGTTCACCTACTTTTACCCAATGTCTGCCTAGTATGACATGCCCAAAATAGCAGTCAATGGAGTTAACGATTAACTCTTAGACATTATATTTAACATGTTTAGCTCTGTTAGGGCTGGGCGACTTCAAAAGCTCAAATCAATATCATTATTATTTCAAACGTTTTCCTTGATCACTTGATCTACAAACTCACAATGCAAAGCATTGTGAGGGTTATATTTGTGGGCAGCATAACATTGTGGCAGAGTAGAAACGTCCGTATAGTATCGTTCCACATGTGTTTCTTTACCTCACCATGGTGGTTGCTCCATAGATTCCTAATGGCGGTGATCTTTAACAGCGTTTTTTCTCGGAATTGAGGCTCAGATTGAGGTGAACAAAACATTTGTTAGGAGCTAAAAAAGAATCTGCACCAACTCTCGGTTACTATTAGCGCTTATCATGAAAGAGAATGTACCGATCGGGACATCAGCAATATCTTTACTTTCGGTCAATTTGGGCAGAATTTAGCGGGGGGTTTTTTCAAAATAAAATATACGTTTTCTATGGCCGGCGGTGAGGGACATTTGACTGAATCGCGGCTGGCATATCGATCTGGCATATCGATGTTTTGGTTAATTGCCCAGCCCTACCTTGTTCCTCTAAATCATTCTCAACTGATGATTAAAATAATCATATTTGATGTGGATCTGCTACCCTGACAAGCACTTGGATTGTAGGTGTAGGAGATGAGCCATTCAATTTAGTTTGACTCGGTTGCACAGATAAATATTATGAAAACAGCAGATCTACAAGCTTGTAGGGAAGGCTGACCATAGACTGCTGACCAGTTGTTAACCATAATGGCAACATCTCCAGTTTGATTCCAGCCTCCCCTTCTACACAGTGATGGCTTAACCCCTCCCAGGGCCGTGGCGTTACACCAAATCAAAGGGCCCCTGCAGGCGCTTTGTGCATATGATTCGCACGCGAGTAACAATCAAGAACGACACTTTTTGCGTTTGCGCGCCCAGTGAATGATCGCGTGTTCAGCACACCGCCGCACACGTGGCCACCGCCAGCACGATCGATGCTGCTCCCCGACTGGACCTGCTATTTTTGAGGGGCGCTAGGTCCAGCTTTGAGTGTTTGTGTAAACACAAACATTGAGTAAACACAAACATTGAAGACGAAGGTGAGGACGCAAATTGTGATTGGCCGGAATGAGATGATGTATGATGATAAAAGCCCCCCTCACTTCCCTTTTTTAAGTCTCCTCCCGGCTCCCACCGAGTGGTTAAGAAACTGTTGAACTACCAAAAACAAATTGGCAAATCCTTGGCCATCCTCAGAGCCCTGCTGCTAGCGGGATTATTAGGATAATCATCCTAATAATCATAAACTCATAAAAAAGGAGAAGAAAGAAATTCGGATCGTCCTATATATATATAGCAAAAAGGGTACCGTAGCCATCTTGTTGAACACAAACTTTATGCTTTATAGCATGATTGCTTCCTTCCTGGTAATCTGCTACCGCACCACCAAATTCAAAAGTGAGTTGAGTTAAACAGTCAACCACTTAAACCCCAGCTTCCGCTGAAAATGGCAGATCGACAAGCCCACAACGCAACGCATCGGCTATTTTCAGCGGAAGCCTATTTCCCAGAATAACAGAAAACTAGTATTGAGCCTTGGGGGACTCCGGTTACCCATATACGGGGCGAGTTGGAATGTGGAGGATCACTACGTCGCATATGCTGTTCGTCACATGATGTGTTCGAAGCCACAACAGTATATTCTCACTTCCTCCTATAACAGTTTAATGCAGGTATGCTGTTGACTGTAAGCTCGAAATTAACGGGCGAACTTTAGCTTTGATAATTAACAGTTCGTAAACCCTTTTACGAGGGTAAACATAAAGTGGCACTGCCACGTTGTTGACGCGTGTGTGTGTGCGTGCGCGTGCGAGAGAGAATTGAAGTTTGGCAGACAGGCATTGGCTGACTTCAGTCTGCAACGGGAGCTCAGTCGTAAGGACTGTGGCGGTTGAGTTATAAAGGCTGCTACCTTAGAGCCAACAGACAGATTAAATCACATTCTTACAAGACAAATATTCAATCTTGCAAATTGCTCTTTTATGTCTGTGTGCCCGTGCGTGCATGCACACACACACACACACACACACACACACACACACACACACACACACACACACACACACACACACACGCACACAGATATAATCAATCTTCAGTGGAGGCTTGTATTTGAGCATTTGAAGTGAGGTCATCTCAATTCTTTATATATATTGTCTGTCTCGACTAAAGATGAGGAAACCAATTCACATCATTCAAAGAGATGAGTAAGAGAACGTCGGTGACTATGCACTGAAAGCATCTTTACCGGAATATAATTAAGCCAGATTAAGTCTGTGAAAACAACCTACAGCCCCAGCCAGCAACTAATAAATGTGCCTTACACAAGTACTGTATTTAACTACTTTTCTGGCTGCTCCTATCAATGCATAAATGTGTACATGTGTCCTTTTCTCATTCATTCATGGTCGGATATGCCTTTATTTAGAATAAAATGTTTCCTTGTTACCCATAGTCCACCTGGGGTCTCACTCTCGATGAGAAATGCTGCCCTAAAACAAGTTTCATAACTTGATATTCTGTTCCCATGTTCCCAACGGTGGCCAAATAAGCACTGAAGGTAACCAGGTATAGTCCTGTAACAAATATTATGACATAATCGCCTAATCGCAATTATCTGAGATAATCACAATCACTTTTTGCATTTTCCTCAATCATTTCCACGGTGAAAAATGTTCATATATTTTCAAGCACTTTCAGATTTTTTTATAAATAATGTGCCAATGTTCAACGACACAATTCAATCGTTAAATGCAATTATTTGAGCGATAATAAGCGTTAAATAAAATGTCATAATTGTGACAGCCCTATATAGCCAGGTTGAGACCATATTTATTGGACTTAGCCTCCCAGGGAAAAGTATGTGAACTTTTTTATTATGTCTCATTTTCATAATTTATGAAAAATAGGATAATTGCGTAAAAAATGCTTACATATTTGCCACCCACTGCTGGATAGCAGCCAAAGGCAGTTGAACCTTCAGCACAGATAATACTCTTCTAGAGCAACATAAAAAAGTCATAAGATTTATGACAAATGGTACTCCCTCTTTACTTAGGCACTAGCTGCAGCAATGTGCCTAATGTACACATCTAAAATATCATCCTACTGACACCATACTTGATACTTGATGGTAGGTAATTCATTAGAAATGGCTCTGCTGGGCATGCTGCAGTCTTGGATGTCGTGCCAATCATTGAGCCAAACGATGTACCGTACTTACTGTTAAAGTATTAAGGTGAACTGGAACACGGCCACAGCTCACTTAGAGTATACAGTGCATTGCAACTAATATGAGCTATAGCCACGTCAAAGCCTGCACTGAACCAATTATTGTCCAGAATTCATCCCAAGTGCTTTGAGAGATGACATGAGTCCCGCAGGGGTCTATTCTAGCACATTGAGATTTGTTTCAAATGTAAAGTGTGTTACAAATAAAATGTATTTTTAAGTGGTGCAAACCACTTCCTTAAGTGACTATGTGTGTGGGTAGCTGGCTGGCTGCCTGGGTATGTCTGAGCACGAAAACAGCATGGTTGTTTTTCACCACCTGTGCGCAACCTAACACACACACAAACACACACGCACATATTAACTGTATATACTGTATGGTGATTTCAGGTGTGCCAGTACAGTACAGTACAGTACAGTACAGTACAGTACAGTACAGTAGAGGGACCCCCACATGGTAACTGTCATTTCTCAACCGTTTCGGACGCGGGGCGGCTCGCCGGAATTGGGCCGGAACCCTGGGTGCGTTCCTGTGGGTCTGGACCTCCCCCCCCCCCTCCCCGGGGACCCCCACACGGAGTTGCACCACTTACTTCACATGGGTGTGATTTTTATTATTATTATTACTAGTCCCACTCCTTTTTTCCCTCGACACCTAATCTATTTAGCTGAAAATAGCCGTTCTACAAGGTGGCAGTTATGAGCTAGTAGATCGGTTATTCCCACTGAATGTTTGCCCCCGATATAAGAATTCTTAACTAGTGTTCATATGGATAATGATGGATTCATTGTCTCCACCAGGTGGCAGGCCTGACAGCCGAAGGCCGGAGACAATGTTTTTGCCCCTGTCCATCTATCAGCCCAGCCCGTCTGTCTGTGAACAGATCATCTCTAGCACCGTTGGATTGATCCAACGGTGCTGAGGTTAGGGTTAGCGACCTACTGTACGTGGCCGGGTAAGACTGAGGTTAGGGTTAGCGACCTACGTGGCCGGGTAAGACTGAGGTTAGCGTTAGCGACCTACATGGCCGGTTAAGACTGAGTTTAGGGTTTGGGTTTGGGATAGTGTTAGTAATCGGTCGGACTAACGGGAGGTCGAAACAATGACATTGTTACCACATCGCCCCATATAGGCCACGCCCATTCCCACCTGCCCAGAGTGTCAGGGTCCATTTGGTTACATTTGTCCACTCTCAGGGTTTCACTGTGAGTGTGAAGGGCCAGTTCCTCCTCTCTGCTCAGGTCTCCACAGTGACCTTTGTCCTGTGTGTTTCTATACGTCAGTACAGACCTGGGGCCTCAACGTGCCTATTGGCAAGCACCACTACCAGCCTGAGTGTCCTGAGTTCCTAACACACCTAAGACTCTTAACATAGTTTGGGGATCAGGATTATAAGAAATGCTAATTCTAATCCCAACATTTTAACAATTCATTCCTGCTGCTGCTGCTGTATTTTTGTGTTAATTGGAGTATGAGGTATCGGAACAAACAAAGAGGTAGGAGCGCACACCAATGGTGGGGAGGTGCTGACCACAGGAGACAGAGAAGAGAGGTCGCACAGCTCATAGTCACGATGCAAATATACCAACGTTTTGACAAAAAATGCCTTATGTATGGTATGTGTATACCAGGGTATGTACTGTATACCCTGAAGAAGGCCTTTTTTGTCAAAACGTAAAATAAAGTATATTTGCATCGTTACTACGTGCTGTGCGACCTCTCTTCTCTGTCCAAATTGGAGTATAAGGCAAATGTAGTGGACCTATAGAGTCCATTGGACCTGTGGAGGTGGTGACAATGACCAATGTCTGTGGTCGTATCACAGTGAAATGCTTCCCTCTCCCTCAGCAACGCCTCATCTCTCGGGTCAGCAGGTATTCATGGGTCCTGTGTTGACTGTGCTGTTCTGTGTGGCACGCCCATCCAACCAGGAGGCTGTAACTGATAGATGGGGCAGCAATGTTTGTTGTGACATCTAGCCGCTTCATCCTCCGCTGTCATATTTCACACCGTCGCGGGGACGACCAAGTCCACCATCCATTCATTCTTAAAGCACAGCGTCACTGTCTGGCGGTCACTGACCGCAAGGTGTCTCTCTGCCTATAGTAGGCTCTGACCAACAGAAAAACATACTACTGAGCAACTGGTCTGGGTCAGCTGAAGATCCTCCGGTGATCTTCATCCCGTAGTTTTTCTACTGTGTGCGTGCGTGAGTGCGTTTGTCTGTGTGTGCGTGCGTGCGTGTGTGCGTGCGTCTGTGTGCGTGCATGCGTGCACTCACATGCTGTAATCACACACAGTACAGCCATCAATTTGCTGTCCAAAGTTTTCTTTCTTTTCCAAATCTTTTTATTCAGGTTTTTCGACAGTAGCCCAGGGGCAAGTATTAGACAGACAGACATATAAAATATAAAAATTAAACTCAATCCCCTATCCCACCCTCCCCCCACCCACAATCCCAAGGATAGTCAGAACAGTCTGGAGGAAATAAAATAAATATATATATATATACACACATACACAAAATACATGCATACATAATTACAAAAAATAAAAATATAATAAAATAAAAAAGCAGATTTTTCACAGAGCAGATTTTGTTTCTGTTGTGGTTTGGCGTTGGCCGAGGCATAGGCACGGCACACTATGCAGTTTGTGTGTTGTGGTAGAATGTCATAAACGGGCCCCAGGTCTTGTAAAACTTTTTCTCAGAGCCGGCAATTGAAAACCTTAACATCTCCAACTCGAGACAGGACATTATATCACGAAGCCACTGACGGATGTCCAAAGTTTTAATGGACAGGCCACTGAGGCCAGTCGAAAAATATATGATCTTGATGTGTAGTATGTACAATTATATACACTAATCATATGCATTTTTGTCAATATAAAGGGCAATCAATCAAGTCTTAGGTAGTCACGGCTGTTACAGCTGCTCTTCACTGGAAGGCTGTGAGTGCACACAGAACAGAAATCAGATGCACTACTAGACTGACACAGGACAGGAAGTGTGTGTCCATGTAGCTCAGTCAGTAGAGCGCTCGCCTTTGTTTGAAGCACAAGGTTCTGGGTTTGATCCTCATCAACTTACTCAGCTTATGAGTAGAACCGCTTGGGCAACTAAGATGTGTGCAGTAAGCACCATGGCCATCTTTAAAACAACAGCAGGAATCAAGAATTGTAGATGATTCTGTAAAGTAAAAAGACTCCGCTTGATTTTGAGTCATACTGTATAGGACGGTGACAGTATGGTAATCTCACCCCGTGGTAAGGAAGTGTACCAGAGGTAGTCATGATTGATTTATCTGTGGTATTATCTGCAACAGATTTGATTTGTAGATTTTCTGAGTACACTGCGACTATGTCGCTGCTGAGCTGGCTTGTGTCTGCATGGGTATAACCTTGACTCTGACAAAGATGATTCTCAAAGTGGGTTCTGGGGTCCTTGAAGGGGCCCACTGGGCTTGACCACAATGTCCATACAGATATTTAGATGCTGTTATTTAGACAGAAGCTAGGTTCATTGTTGACCTGCATATCCTACAGTTTCCCCCCATAAGGGTCCATTTGGATTCATTTTACACTCTCAAAGAGTGAAATGATTGCATGTGCATTACTTAATTTTCAATAAGTCTACACAATTAGACAATGTAGAAGAATTGTTATTTTGATGAAGGTTTGCCTATGTTGTCTCTTCATGGTACCACATCAATACAGCATGGAATTGTGGACAACATATTTGAAGTCTTGGGTCTGAGAGGTTAAATCTCATCATGATGGTCTGTGGCTCAAATGCCAAATAAATAATGGACCTTGATGTGAAAAAGGTTGAAAACCACCGGGACTGATAAATGGTTCTTGTTTTACTCGTGATGCTATTGTTTACCTTGCTTATTGTAAGACAGGAACTTGCAGGTTATGAGCGTCTTAAAAAGGGGTTCCAGGGGTTCCCCGGCAAGCTTTGAGAAAAAAAGCCGATTTTCCAGCGACACGTCACGTTGGGATCTGCTTGTAGATCTGCTATTTTCAAGAATTGAAAGATAGGCCTACAAAACATGTATGAGGGTCCCTGGCACAAAATGTTTTCAGATGGGGTTCCGTGGCCATATCATATACTGTACATTTGGGGATCCTTGACATAAGAACATTTTCGAACCACTAGTTTTTGGCATAAACTTTTCAAAGGATTCTCTTCTTTCCTGTTCTCATCTCCCACTTTGCCTCTCCTCTCATCATGGCATCGTCATCTGCATATTGGTGATTACTACTAGTTTGTATAGATGTGGTTTTGGTGTGTGCTTGGCAATGGTAACAATTGCTTTCAAAGTTAATCCTGATCCGAGTAAATCAGTGGTTCCCAATTTATTTTGCTTGAGACCCAGAAAAAGAAAAAAAATTGACCAAACTACTGAAAATAACCGATCTACAAGGTCACACGTGCGACGTGTTGTGAACTTGTATGTAGATCTGCTATTTTCGCTACTTCTTCGTATTTATTTTTTCGTCTAATAAATGGATTTCTTTTTTTCTGGAATTCTTTTGAGAAAGAAAATCACACTTGTGTGAAGTGGGTATAGGTACCCACTGTGGCTGTGGGCATAGTGATTATTTAGGGGCCATGTGCATGATCGAGAAATAGATAAAAAGTCTGACACCATCAACATCCTCATCGTCCTCCATGAGACATGAATGTCATAGATAGGACATGGGTGTGATTTTCTTTTCCTTCTATAGGCCTTAAATAGACAATTTAAGTTATCGGAAATTGTACATTTCAAAAAGTATAAAACATACGTGAAACACACTCAGCTCAAAGGAGTCACGCTGTTCTTTACTTATTATTATTTATTCTTATATGCTTATCTCTGGTTCCTGTACTGTAAAGTCACTCAACAGTAAGATGGAACAATAAGGAACATATATAGCCAGAACTATTAACATACGACTATAGCATTATGTCTAAGTATAATGCAAAAATGTATACGTTTTCCTCTGAAAAGAAGAATACAACAATGACAAATATTTAGAATGATAATTCGGTCATGTAAAAATAAAACAGGAGTTCGGGAAATATTTTTCGAATCCCATCGTGAGTGTGCATGTTTACTTTGAAGGGTCAGCCTCTGCTATGTGGCGTACAGGTGAGCTTTTCTTCACGTCTGTACCATTTCTCAGCAAGCACATAGCAGAGAGAGTCCAACTTAAGCTGACAATTGGCTTTTGAAAACATCTTTGACTGATGCTCTGATTTGCCTTCGTTTGTGCTAAACTAAATGGGCACACAGAATAACTCTTCCTTTATTTCCGGGCTGCAAAAGGATCCGGGGTTCCCTTTGTACACATGGTCCATTTGGTTCCATTTGTACACAGGTCCATTTGGTTCCCTTTGTACACAGGTCCATTTGGTTCCATTTGTACACTCACAGAGTTACGGGCCATTTGGAACCCATGCACTCAAGGACACTTTGAGACCCACTGGTGTAGCAGAGTGTTTACAGTGAGCCAACATGCACAATAGCATCCTGACTCTGTTTGACCAGAATGGAACAGAGCCTTCATTAGTATCATCGGTAACACCTGTGAAGGGAGTATATAGGGAAAGGGCCCAAGTTCTTTCCAAAATGGAAGAATGCATAGAGCCCATTGGCTTTTGAAAACATATTTGACTGTTGCTGTCATTATTTGCCTTCTTTTTTTAATTTATTTTCATTAAATTGTGCTATTTTAAACTACAGTATACATTGCAAATTAGGCCTACTTTGCAATTTTACTGACAGTAGTTCTCTTTCGAACGAGAATGCCTATATTTGACATGATAGATTCACATGGCTCATAATGACCTGAACAGTATTACCAGAATTTAAGTTAAATTGCCAGTATTTTGTTTTTAAAAACAAAACAGCGAGACAAGGGTCACACAAGTTGGACCAGTCATCCTAATTTAGGCCTATTTATTTTATTTTATATTATAGACAAAATGTGTGCTATTTAGTCGTTCTGACCTTGTATGAACCCTTCTGGCATATAGCAAGCATTCAGTCCTTCTGTCTGTCAGACTCACATCATGGATACCCATAGGATACCCATAGGCGTGTGTACTGAAGCAATAGCCTACTTGCGGTTTGCCCAGACATGCGCTTAGGGCGATTGAGAGAGGGGGGGGGGGGGGTGGAGGGAGAGCGAGAGGGGGAGAGAGAGAGAGAGAAAGAGAGAGAGAGACTTAGTTATGGCAATCACCGCGGTCGCGCCGATAGGACCCTAATCGAGTTATAGAAAGAACAAAAAAATCAATCAATCAAAGAAGGGACGATCGGAGCCCTGCAGCGAGAACTTGGGGAGATAGAAACACCTGCAACAGGAGGACGCAGCGATCATCCTAGGAATGGGTCGGACGGGCGGCTCGGAGCTAGTGATGCTGAGGAGAGCTGTGCTGTGCTGCGCAGTGTGTCTGCTCCTCCTCGCAAACGTCGGCTCTGCCTGCGGGCCCGGCAGGGGCTTCGGTGGGAAGCGGAGGCATCCCAAGAAGCTCACCCCGCTGGCTCTCAAACAGTTCATCCCCAACGTGGCGGAGAAGACGCTGGGGGCCAGCGGCAAGTACGAGGGCAAGATCACCCGAAACTCGGAGCGTTTCAAGGACCTGACGCCCAACTATAACCCCGACATCATCTTCAAAGACGAGGAGAACACGAACGCCGACAGACTCATGACACAAGTAAGTTCAGGGTTTAAACCTAATCATTCTATTGTTTCTTTATTTGTTTATTTGGTGGTGATTTGAGTGTATGGAGAAGTGATGATTCGTCACTTCTCTGATGAATGACAGTTGGATTTGAAGCGACAAAATCAGTGGATCGGTCTCTTTCTTGCCAGTGAACCGTGATGCGGGGCTCCCTCCCGTCTCCAGTTGGCTCAACCAGAGCATGATAAATTGAGACGTTCATGAACAGATCGATGGCTGGGGGCCGCTTCTTTGCGGGTTGCTTTCTATTGGATAGCCCGATGGTAACTTTGTCATTATCCGTGTGCGTCCTCGCCTTGCATGCCGCTTTCTTTACGCACAGCGCGGTACACCCTCATAAGATAAGATTTTATAGCCTATATATGTAAAAAATAAATACAAATAAAAATCAAGATTAGGCTACTACAAATTCCTTAGTAAGGATCCCTTTGGGTTTCATTACTCTCGAAGTTACACATGGACAGTTTCACACTGAAGATGTAGCCTTATGTGTGCGCAAGACGCACACAAGTCTGTCCCTAGCCTAGCCTATACTGCGGTGCCCTCGATCTCAAGTCATGCATGCACTCCTCCTATCTATGTCTATTGATCCCTTTTACACGCATCTGCTGCTCCTCTGATCAAAGTGGAGTCGTCACGTCGCCTATTCTGAAGTTCAGGCCATTGTGTTGCTCCGTGCTATTATGTGAGAGAGGAAATTGAGAGAGGTTATAGGGCAAATATCAGTTTTCTGTAAAAGATATAGGCTAACAGCAGCTATTTTTTTTTTACAAACTTGATCAGAACGACTTAATTTAGTTTAACAAGTATTTTATGTCCACATTTTTTTCCTCTGTTTTAGCCTGTTTAGACATTTGCTTTTTATTTTATGGCCTATACATTTCCTACTGTATATAACTTCATTTTTTTGCATTATATATTATTATTATTATTATTATTATTATTATTATTATTATTATTATTATTATTATTATTATTATTATTATTATTATTATTATCTTATTATGCTTATCAATAGTGATATTTTTTAGGTGAAAACTAAATACTTTGTTGTTAAAAAGTTCTAAGCTAAGATCCCTCGATATCTATAAGAGTCTTACAGTAAACAGAAAATACATTTTCAGATCGGTTGCCAATTTCGTCCAGTCGCTGTCTCTCCTGATTGGATGAAATTGGTATTCTGTCCTGAACATTGTTTTTACTAAAGAGCTGGAGACCCTGTTACTGAACAAACACTCTATATTAATTAATTTAATTAAGTATCGATAGAGCTAATTAACACTTATTTGAACAGAAAAGGGGTGAAAAACACTTAAGCTTAAGCACCTTTAATTACAGTTTGTTGTTGGGGGCTATAGTATGTTCCTGTACAATCAGCTTTGTCCAATTACAATTAAATTGTCAGCTTATAGATCGCCTGTATTTTAATCACTTCTTAAATATTTGTTTTCTAATTTATGGAATTTCTTAGATTTTTCTTTCATTTCTTCATGAAATTAGCTACTGAAAAGATTATAGCCTGTATAGTCATAATCACTCTACAGTGTATATATATATATATATATATATATATATATATATATATATGGGTCCCGTTGTCTGAATGTGACGTTGGTGTCTCTCCCCCCTCTTTCAGCGGTGTAAGGACAAACTGAACTCTTTGGCTATTTCAGTCATGAACCAGTGGCCGGGGGTCAAGCTGCGGGTCACGGAGGGCTGGGATGAGGACGGTCATCACTCGGAGGAGTCCCTCCACTACGAGGGCCGGGCGGTGGACATCACCACGTCGGACCGGGACAAGACCAAGTACGGCATGCTGTCCCGGCTGGCCGTGGAGGCCGGCTTCGACTGGGTCTACTACGAGTCCAAAGCCCACATCCACTGCTCCGTGAAAGCAGGTCATTATTGTCATTATTATACCCAAACGGTTTCAATTGGTCAGCTGATTAGGCTATACTGTCGCTAGGAGGCTATCAGTGGTGTGAAGTAACCAAGTACATGCACTTAAGTACTGTACTTAAGTACAGTACTTAAGTACAGTACTTAAGTATACATATTTGTAGTGGAGTAAAAGTACAATATTTGCCTCTGCAATGTATTGGAGTAGAAGTAAACGTATTAAATACTCCAGTAAAGTAAAAGTACCTCAAAATGTTACTTAAGTACAGTACTTGAGTAAATGTACTTGGTTACTTAACACCGCTGCTAGTGGTGGTGGTGATTATGATGATGTATACTAACCTCAAAATTGCCCAATATTATTTCAGAAATATGACATAAAAACACTTATTTAAGTTATTGTGTTTCCTTACAGAGAACTCTGTGGCGGCCAAGTCGGGAGGTTGCTTCCCCGGTTCGTCCGTGGTGATCCTCGCCGACGGAAGGACCAAACCCATGAAGGACCTCCAGCCGGGGGACAAGGTCCTGGCTGCCGACCGCAGAGGAAACGTCATCTCCAGCGACTTTATGTTGTTCATGGACCGTGAGGTCGGAACCAGGCGCGAGTTTTACGTACTGGAAACCGACGAGCCTCGTAGAAAACTGACCCTGACGGCCGCTCACCTCGTGTTCGTCACGAGTGACAACGGCACCGACGGGGGCGACGCCACAAGGGCCGTGTTCGCCAGCAACGTGACGCCAGGACAGAAGGTCCTGGTTCTGGACGACGATGCCGGCATGGACCGCCTGATAGCCGCCACTGTGAGACGGATTTACGTGGAGAAACACGAAGGCTCATATGCTCCAGTGACGGCGCACGGAACTGTCATTGTGGACCGGGTGTTGGCGTCTTGTTACGCAGTGTTGGAGAACCACGCTTTAGCACACTGGGCCTTCGGCCCGGTGCGTCTAGGACGCACATTCACGTCGCTGCTGGGGACTGTGAGGGACTTGGGGAGTGCGCATCAGGGAGACGGGCTGCACTGGTACTCCGACCTGCTTTATGGGATCGGAACCTGGCTTTTGGACAGCGGGTCCTTCCATCCGCTTGGGATGTCACAAAGTTGAGACCAGATCCAGGAACTATTCATCTATCTGTCCGAGAAAGGAGAAAGGCTGATATTGAACTTTGCTATGGTCACGATAGGGTGGAAACTCCGAAAAATGTTTATCTGGGACTGGGTCTGGCCAGGAAAGAAGCTGTTTAAAATGTTGTTTTCATTTTCAGACACTGAAGCCCGCTTTCTCCAATGGACATTGTATTGACGACAAATAGCCTATAAGATATAGCTTGTATATCATAAATTGTCATAAATTTATATTTCTTTATTTATTATCTTCTGTATGCTTTACAGAAAGGCGGAACGTGTTCATTTTATAATGGCCTGGTGGTATAAAAGATGTCATATTTTTGAGCGCTACAGCGACTAAAAACCCTGTGAATGATCCATGTCTACTGAATGAATGCAGAGAAAATGTGATAGTTATAACTGATTGTTAGGGCCTTATATTTTCATGGATGGATATAGAGTATAATGTCAATAAATTATATTTTTTTATACATTGAAACTCGCCCTCAATCTACTAAGTGGTCTTAGGAAATATTTAGCAGTCATTGTGTCATTTTGGTATGAGAGCTACCGTCCGAATACCAGGCATAGAGCCCACCTTTCAATTCTCCCTAAATGCTTTATAATACTGTCTGACTCGAGGCATATAAAGCGAGGCATATAAAGCGTACCATTGGATTACACCGACAAACAACGTTTGCTGTGTGGAAGTATTGTAGCAACTGTCTTTGTTGTCGGAGCAGTTTGAACGTCATAGCCTATAATAGCAGTGGTTTTCAAAGGGATGGCCCGGAGACCCCCAGGGGGCCTTGAGGGATTTTGACAGCAAATGTTTATTTAGTTTTAGTCGTAGTCTTTAGGGGTGCATATCTTTGGTCCGACGTCCTAACAGTCCGACACTCAATAGTCCGACACCCTACCGCCAAACCCTAACATACCCTAACCGCACTCAGAAGCCACGGGTGAGTCATAACCGGCCACGTATGTCGGAGCCACGGGTGTGTCTTAACCGGCCACGTATGTCGGACTGTTGGTACGTCGGACTAACGTCGACTAAAATGTATTTTGGCTTGTAATGTATTCGACACCTTGATGGTGTCGTAATGGCTGATTTTAGACTTGGTTGCATGCTCAAAACGCGTCGCAGGGCGACCCGTTGTGAGCTTGTAGATCTGCTATTTTCAGAACACAACCTAACATAAAATGATTTTTCCTTTAGTTCCACTGTATCTCTTCTCCACTCCCTAACATTTTAGTCTAGTTTTTATTTGTTGACAAAATTGTCAATATATTTGAGTCTCATCTACTATGAGTCTATTTCTCATGTAGAATTGTGACATTCAACTATGACAGACAGACAGATGGACGGACGGACGGACGATATATAGATAAACGGATCAATCTTTATTGATTCGGAGGGAAATTCAGCTGTCATAGCACCGCAGTAGGCATTGACAAAGATACAGGTAAGAGTTGACAGAAACAGTATAGTGTTATATAATGCCGGGATTCGAACTCTGGTCTCCCGCATGGAAAGCCACTCACCCTCTTTTTCACCTCACAGACACACGCACGCACACGCACACGCACACACACTGGCCATCTGCACTTCGACTGGCCACGTTAGTATGAACCATTAATAGGTATATATAGGCATACATCATGTAAAAGATATACTGTAGAAATGGGGATGAATACGGTCCAACCAATCATAGTCAATGTGGGAGTTTGTGACGTGAGAATGTTAAACTCCTTGCCTACAGTGTAGTCTCTGAATTTCCATGTAACAACCTCATCCTAGTGCTCTTGCTGAAGTGTCCGCCTGTCCGCTGTCACCATTCCATCCCGAGAGATAGAGTGCCTTTTCAGAGAGAGAGACTTCAACAAAGAGTCAAAACAAAGAGTCAAAACCATCACAGTCAAAGTACTCGCATAATAGGTAGCACATCCCACCAAGATGGCATTGTAGACTCACATTGTTATGTGCTCTGATGAAGATATGACTGGCAAACACCAGTGTCTCACCAAATGTGTGTGCCATCAAATAAATTAAAATGCAAAGAATGTAATCTGTGAGTTTTCTGCTTGATTTGTGGAGTGTGCTACGTTGTTTGTATTGGGTAGTGGCAGTGCCCAGGTTATCAAGAGAATGTGTCCAATGCCACAGTGCTTTTCCCACAAGCAACTTGTTGGGAATTTGGGAAACTGATCTAGTTTTGACACATGCATAGTCAGATACATATTCATTTCAAATCCATTCGTACTGAATCGTACACTAAGGATTTTACTGTGTGTAAACTTCACAAAATAGCCCCACCAGCCCCTTTAAATGCAATGCGAAGACAGGTGCCTCTACTGCCTTCTAAGGGAAAGTGCCAATGTGAACCCAAAAGTTGGATCACAGACACAGTATATGAACAACTTAGAGTTGTTGTAGTAGACAGATTGTGTTATCTATTCTAGAACATAATGGGTCATGGCAAAATTTCTAAACCATGCATGGTTTAGACTGCAAAAACTGCATGTCAAAATGCATCATGGTAAAACACATCCTGCGCTCCTGGACTATTCAAATTGTGGTGCTAGTAGAGCCTCTAGTGGTCGGAAAGGCCACATCATTTATTTTTGAGATTTAGCTGGTGGGCCTAGTCTCATTCAGATTGCCAATCTTCCAGGCACCCACCCCCAAAAATGAACGTGACGTAGGAGCTGATTACACCCAGAGATGAGTTATGTTTAAGGTTCATAAGCACACATTTTGAAATGTATTAGTAGTCATATATTGGAAAGAAATTTGGCCCCAATACCTACTTCCTTCACAGGTCTTACCAATTATAGCTACTTATTAAGGCTCTGTTCCATTAAGTGTAGCACAGTGGTTCTCAAACCTTTGAATTTCAAGGACCCCCATAGTTCTCTGAGGCTTGTATAGTGACACGCCCACTTTGGTTCCCACTTCAGGGCAAGAAGAAGTCTTTTTTTGCCAGCCTGCCATCCATCCATGCATGCATCCATGCATCCATGCATGCATGGTGGGAAGGGAGAGAGAGAGAGGTCAAATAGATGTACAGTTGGGTGCCACCGATATTGTCCCTTATCATTTGACCCATTTAGGCCTGACCTCAATATTTTAAAAAATCCTTCTAAATCCTCCAGTTTTCTGAAATACATATTTTCACAATTTTTCAAAAATAGCAGACCTACAAGCTCGTAGCGCGCCACTCGGTGGCGCGCTATGAGCTTGTAGATCTGCTATTTTTCAATAGCTAAATTATAACAATGTTTAAAACGCCCAAAATGGGTTAACTGTCCTTTTGCGCAGATCACGCAAACCTCAGCAAAAAGAAAAGGACAATATCGATGGCCTCCAACTGTATGTTGCGTTGCTGGGTTTCACACCTGATGCGTAACATATGTACTCCAGAGACCACCTTTCCCAAGTGGATCCCAGTCCCTGGTGTGTGAATCCACCCTTTGTGGTATCGTATGGTATAGGCCTATACGGGCTCCGCCAGGTGAGCCACCGGGGCACCCCAAGCATGAGAGGCTAGAGCCAGACTTTCTACCACATGGTTTCTATACCACGTGACATTGTGTGTCTTTCAAGACCATTGTACCTGACCAAATAATTAATATAGGTTATATATTATGGGGTACTATATATCCGAGGTACTAATACAACCACCAGTTAAAGTTAAAATGCCAGAACAGCCAACAGTTAATGTTAAATTTCAGTATAACCAGAAGGTGGTGCCATTTACTAAATTGAGGAAAAACCTCACCAAAACACATTATATTCCACAGTTGTGTCTGACATACACCTCATAATGTGAAGTTCTCTCTATGTCTGCAGTGTTATAGCCTGCTTAAAGAAAGCAGATCTGAAGTGAATCATGCATGTTAAACACAAACTGAAAAGCGCAGCACAAAAGGTTTAATTTGAGAATGGTTGCTTTTCAACAGCCTTACTATAACCTTTGCAGAAACAAGACAAACAGCATCTTTGGTGCATTCATTTCTTTTGACCGTTTGTTGGCCAATAGCCAAACACCAATACTTTTTTATTCCTGTGAGAAGATAGAATAGAAATAATTTAATTAATGTTGTGAGTAGCTTGGTTATATACATTGCTCTCCCAAGATCTCGCCATAATGTAGGCCTGTATACGTTGTAGACAAAGCAGAATGTATTTATTTTGATGCGTTTGACTTCATTTCCCTATCCACTCCCCGTTGTCTGTTGCGTATTGAAAGTAACTAAGTACATTTACTTTTACTGTACTGTACTACAATTTTCAGGTATTTGTACTTTACTTGAGTATTTCCAATTTCCAATACATTTACTTCTACTCTACTACATCTCAGAGGCAAATATTGTACATTTACACCACTACATTTATTCGAAAACTTTAGTTACTACTTACTTTTGATTATTATTACAAAACATACATTAACCACTTCAGCCCTATATTTCGGCCATTTGAAAATAAAGGATTTTTATAGTATTTGAAAACTTGTGAAATGGGGCATTCTGCATAATGAGTTTACTTTTTGCACTTTAAGTACATTTTGATACCAATACTTTTGTACTTTTTCTGGAGTACATTTTTAATTCCGGACTTTTACTTGTAACAGGGTATTTCTACATTGCCGTATTGATACTTTTACTTAAGTAAAACATTGTAAGTACTTTTTTTTCCACCACTGCCGGTTGTAGCTTTGGGGGATAAAGAGCTGCGTTTTCACACTAGATTGCTCCCTGATCGTATCAGACGTCAACCTTGGTGTCAGTCCTTAACGGCTGCAGACACTGAAGGCAGCCACGCACCACGCAGAGAGGCCACTTTGACCCCACTGGGTGGATCTTAGCGCCGTCAGCAGGTTTCTCACTACAGGACGCTTGGCAGTTGATGGAAAAAGCCCTTCAATTGACACAGAACAACAGACAGGCCGGAGCAGGCCCATGCAGCGTTCCTCCATCCTCCCCTATAT
>NC_136800.1:14116730-14209230 GCF_951216825.1 Electrona antarctica | reverse complement strand
ACTGATTGGCTGAGGACACAAGGCAATGAGGCAGGGTGAATCAGCTGTGTTAGGAGAGCACCTTTTGCCTAAGTCATCCCTTTGACTTTTTTCGTCTTTTCCTTGATTGATTGATTGATTAATTTATTAACAGTTTGCAGAATTACAGTACATTTCAAGTACAACTCAATACAAAAACAGTGAGTGGACGACACCTAAAGCATTACACTTGTTTACAATAGGGCCCACCATTTTCAATTCATTAAAACATTTAGAGACGTACGAATAAAAATCAGCCTCATAGCAATTATGCTATGAGGCTGACGATAATGTACTTGAGTACAGTTAAGTACAGTTACTTGAGTATATGCTACTTTACTTTCCACCACTGGTGAACGGGGGAAGCTGATGGATCTGGCTCATCTGACACAATGACATTAATGTGTGAGCCATTTGCAGGTGTGGATCTACAGTACACTGTACCTTAATGGACGACATAGACCTATAGGATGAGTTTTTGTTCACATGGTTGCTCACCCTGCTTTAGGGGAAAGCTGAATTAATTACTTAAATCTATATAGTAGGTATCATTCACATCCATAATTGCACACTATTAAGTCCAGACATCTTGCCTGAACCCAAGGGATTCAAAGGAATTCATGCAGAAGCCTGGATGAAAAATATATTGTTTTGCTCAGTTATCTTTCACTTTTGTGTATTTATTTTTATTTCATAGATTTTGTTTTATTGACACAGACCATGCAGATTACTTAACTCAGCACTTATCTGTTTTCTAATAGTTATCTTTCCACTGGCTGTGCTCCAGATTAATTTAAACAAACCAGCATTCAACCCAGCGGCGTATGTCTGTCACAAGGGACTGCGTGCAAGAATCATTGTGGGCCCCTCTACTCATAATAATGTATTGGGGGGTGGGGGGGGCAATTATAATTATTATTGGAGGTGTTACAACCCCTGCAGTCCCCCAGGAAGTTCTACATATGGTGTGCTGTGCACACCTTGCATTAATGTCCCATTATTCGTATTTCATCGGTGGGCCATTTTCTACTGGCTTTGGATTACTAAGATTCTACTTTCTCTTTTAGGTCAAAGAGTGAATTTTGACCTTTCAACTTATATAGCGATATACAGTATCAAGGTTAATGATTAATTGGATATGCAGCGAAATTGAACATTATTATTAGCGCCCCAACAGGGGGCCCCCCTGCTGTGGGGGCATGTGCAACGCATGCCGAGGTGTCAGACCACAGTCACATGCATTGACTCCAATGGCCTGAGGGCCCTTTCACAAATGCGCTCCAAACGTGTCCGATGTGTCGGCTTCCCTGTTCACTTCCATTCTGCGTGAGCAAAGAGGCGGAGCATCCATTCCCTAGCGCCGCGGTGACGGCTTTGATGTGTGTGAAGTGAACTCCCTCCCAACGTAGGCCTAAGTCTAACAAACTACACGTCAGAAACTACCGCCCACGACACCGCAACCCACCGCACTGGGAATTGACACATCTGATGTCTCGGCTTGCGTTGGCTACGATGCGTATGAAGAGCATGTGTGACGGTGCCTTTAGGCAGCAATATGTCCAATCTCCAAATGACCTCTCCTTGCAACTTCTTAAGGTGGCTGAAAATAATTCACTCTTGTGAGAGGAGAGATATATTTCACTCAGGTTTCCACCCAGCACTGAAAATACATACTTTATAGGCTATTTGATGACTATACTTGTCTTGATCTCAGCGCTGCCTTTGCCACAATACCATAATAATACAGACTAACTAAGACAGACTAATCACCGTCCTAAACCTTCTAAAACGGAGCTGACTTGCAACTGTACTTGGTCATTGGTGTGCTCTTTTTTCCCCCTACACCAAATGTCTTTGGTGACAATTAGCCGATCTACAAGCTCTGAGCTTGTCAGACAAATAAAGTATAAAGTATTTTTTTGTACGTAATATGGTGCGGGCTCCTGGCAAAAGCGCTCATGACATTTTCATGTTTGTTACGTAATAACGTAGCAAAGATCACACGATCTCAAAGCGTGTTAAACCCATGTTCACACGCTTTTCTGAAAAGCGAATGTTGATATACCGTACATACGTTTTGTGCACATATATAGCATATATACATATGTAGCTAAAATCTAAAATGACACAGAATCACGGATGCTTGCCGGGTTTTCATAATGGGTTAAATAGAGCTCATGTTGCGTTCTGTAAAGGTCACTACGGGACTAGTGGTCACTATAAGGGATCCTAATAGGAAAGGAAGAATACCACACCCTCCCCCTTCACCACCACCTCTCCCCTACGGCATTACTGTACAACTGACCTTGGCCGTGTTCATCATGATGTGTGTGTGTGTGTGTGTGTGTGTGTGTGTGTGTGTGTGTGTGTGTGTGTGTGTGTGTGTGTGTGTGTGTGTGTGTGTGTGTGTGTGTGTGTGTGTGTGTGTGTGTGCGCGCGCGCGCGCGCGCGCGCGCGTGCGTGTCCCTCTGACCTTGATATGCTGCATATGGCCTGACATTTTCTTACTGTGAGCCCCCCCACTACAGAAGCTTAATGAGCAGCCCCAGAACGCGCCACACACACACACACACACACACGTGTATTTTGCTCGAAAATTAAGATATTTGTGAAAAATGTAAGATAGTGTTTCATGTGCTGTACTGTACTGTACTTTTCATGTGGGAATAATTGCATGTAACAATAGACCAACACTACAAGATGCAATAATCATGATTACAAGTCCACATACCACATTTAAAAAAAGATACATAAAATACATTATCTATCTATCTATAAATGCACCAAGTCTCTGTCTGTCTTTCTGTATGTAATCCACGTAACTCGATAACCGTCCGCCCCACCGACTTCAAATTCGATACACGCGTTCCACACCACCGCAGGGGGTGCAGTGGCCGGTGTCGAGTCGGTCGGACCAATTAATAACAGTTGTCCAGAACCGCCCAAAAAGGCCTCTGCCCGGGCTCTGGAGAGGGCCCCTGCCCAGGGTCCATATATGGAGCCTGCCTTTTCTAACATTATTCTGATGTCTGCATATACTCCATATTTGGGCATGCCTGACAAAGAACTCCATATATGGGCATAGAAGGGACACAAACATAATATCTGGGTGGGGCATGCAGCATGCATTTCCAATTTGCATCGTTCCAAGTAGGCCAGTGCTGTAGAGGCCCCACGGGCACTGCTCTAGTATTCCAAATGTTCACTTTGACATGCTCAGAACATGCTACAGTTGTTGTCATTAATCCATTGAGACCTGGAACGCATCCATGTCACGTTAGCGTTTAACCACATTAACCATTAACCCATTTTGGGGCGGGAACCCCTTTTGGTGTTTTAAACATTGTTATAATTTAGCTATTGAAAAATAGCAGATCTACAAGCTCATAGCGCGCCACCGAGTGGCGCGCTATGAACTTGTAGGTCTGCTATTTTTGAAAAATCGTTAAAATGTGCCTCAAATCTTTCCGAAAATTGTCATGATTTAGAAAACTTTTTTTTTTAAATTTCGACGTCAGGCCTGAATGGGTTAATGAATTTCTACTCGTTTGAGGCTTTGTGCCACTTACTGTAGCATGTGTATAGTTGCTACAGACATTGGGCACTGTTTGACTAGACCAGTGGTTTTCAACCAGTGGTCCGGGGACCACCAGTGGTCCTTGAGGGGGTTCCAGGTGGTCCCCAGCTAAATGATGGAGAGTTGGTAACCAAATGGACCCTTATAGATCTTTAAAGGTATATTCAGTGATTTGACTTAATTCAAATATCACTTATTTTTTCTTTTTTTCTGGATAATCCTCCCTACTATAGAGTGTGCTGACCATATAAGGAGTTCCTCCCTGTCCCCAGTGAGCCCCTGGGGTCAAAAAACCCTAGTTTCAGTTTTGGTGGCGGGTGGCAAAACCTTCATCCAATCAGGATGAGTGGGGCCTTCCTCCAATCATGATCGAGTGGGGGCGGGCCTTGGTGCACGTGCTGTTGGCCTGTTGCACTTCCCCCCACTGTAGAGCGTGCATGTGCACATTTTGTTACCGGGGCGGACTGGGTGGTTTTCCAAATCACCCAAATCACTGAATGCTCCTTTAACTCTCAAGAGTTAGAAGAATTATTATTTTGATTGACGTTTGCCTGTAATATCTCTCCTAATGGTACCAACATCAATACGGCATGGAATTGTGGACACAATCGTATCCAACGATAACAAAATATTCTTTAGTTTTGGGTCTGAGGTGCTAAATGTCATCAAATGGTGGTCCGTGGCTCAAATGTCGAATAAATAATGGGCCTTGTTATGAAAAGGGTTGAAAACCACTGGACTATAGAGATCCGCTCATAATGTAATTCCGACGGCACATTAGTCCGACAACGTGGCTTCGCCTGCGGTTATGGTTATTGACAGGGTTAGTAATGGGCGAGTCGGACCAACGTCAGAATAATGTGCTGTCGGCTGTCGGAAGAATGACACTGACCCGTTTGACTAAAGCTTAGCTGCTAAGCTAAATGGCACGGCTATGTTGCTCAGCCATCAACGAGTTAGAACTGAAAAGTTTTAGTTTTAGTCTAGTTTTAGTCAACTAAATATAAGAGTTTTGTAGACTAAATGTACAGTTGATGTAGTCGACTAAAATTTATTTTTGGCGGGCCTTGATGGTGTCGTGACAGATTTTACACTTGGTTGCAAGCTTTTCAGAGCACAACGAAACATAAAATGACTTGTCTTTCATGCAGTTACTGTAGTAAGTTTGCAGATGACTATAAAATATGACTAAAGCTAACTGGATTTTTATTCAAAAGACTATGACAAAATTAAATCAAACTTTGCTGTCAAAATAAACACTGTTTCACTCCCATTACTCCACTGTGGAATATATTATATTTTGTTCATTTTTTTCTTTTAATTTTTTCTTTTCTGAAAAGCCGGAGCTCGATCTTGACAGAAATGGGAGAAGAGATAAAATCAGGAACCCAACAATTTGATTGAAATTATATTTCTATCCTATCCCACTCAATTTAAAAAAAATCTTTAAATATATATTCTGAATCATTCCTTCTGAGTACTGTACTGATTATAGAGGTTTGAAGTGCATATACATTGGGTACAGCGTTATGTTGTTATGGTGCTCTAAATGCCAAAGAAAACAGACAGCCAGAACAGATTGGATAATGTACTAATTCCTTTATCCAATGTCATAGCACATAAGGAACCATACAGGCTGAGTTGTATTAGCCTCAAGATACTGCAAACATTTGACAAATCCTCATCAATACCACACACGCACACACACACGCACGCACACACGCACACACACACACACTCTCTCTCCTCATCCTGGCCTTACCTATAGAGTTTCCAGCTCATTTGTTTAAGCTTTTATAGGTATTACTATTTATCATTTGAAATGCCATTTTAATTTACGCTTATCTGCTTGTCTGTCACCATAAGCCTCTCAAACCTCTGGTAACAGCCTGTGGGATCTTTATGTTTTCTCCTCTCCTCCTTATAAAGCATGTGTATACATGCGTGCTCTCACACACACACACACACACACACACACACACACACACACACACACACACACACACACACACACACACACACACACACACACACACACACACACACACACACAGAGTATACATAAAAGATTAATTAGCCGTCTCCAGAAGTGACATGTATTGTTTACCTGAAGGATGCTCGTCTCCCTTGAGATCCAACACAGAGAGAGAGAGAGAGAGAGAGAGAGAGAGAGAGAGAGAGAGAGAGAGAGAGAGAGAGAGAGAGAGAGAGAGAGAGAGAGAGAGAGGATGAGATAGAGATGGACAGAAAACGTCAGAAATGCTCACAAAGACCAGAATAAAGAGCTGGGGTGGGAGAGAACGAGCAAGGGGTGTAGAAGGGATTGGGAGTATAAGTGGGATGGGGGGGGGTATACGTGGGGGATGACAAGAGCGCCAGATGAAGAGATAAAGAAGGGCAGAGAGAGAAGAGGTGGGGAGATAACATTGTTAGAGGGCCAGTTCAGAGGCACGGCAGACAGGCAGTATGAGGTCCCAGGGCAATCGGAGGCATCATCCTCGCTGCCTTTGTGTTGCCCTCCTGCCATGTCCAAAAAGAAGACCCATTGATTCTGGTGTCGGCTGTGCTTAATTCGTACACACACTAACACAAAGATACAGACAGAGACAGATAGAGATTCACCGCCTTTTTCTGTCGTATGTAGAGGCTATAACCTTAACGGCATTAGATGCAGCACATGTTGTTGCATCTAATACCTCAATCCTCACGAAAGAAAAGAAAATCAAGACATTTCCACTTCTACTCTCATTACTGTAGGCCTATACTTCTTGTTTTATTGGGATAATTATTAGTATCGGTAAGTTGCCGGTAAGTTGCACAATCCAAACAGCATCTTCTAAAAAACAATGTGGTGATTTGAACACTCTTAACCACAGCATCTCTATTCTGGGGGGAACAGACTACAGAGTAGAGGGGAACATTCACCAAAAATAGCCGATCCAAATGTGAGGAAAATAGTCACACAAGCAACGATAGCGTTGACCCTTGAGCGGTACTTCCACCAAAATTCCGCAACTTCCGCCCAAAACAAAATAGCGTCTACAGCGTAGGTCTTGCCCAGCGTAGACAAATCTGCGGTGCAGTGCCCTGTAGGCCAGCTGTATGCAATCATAGCCGCAGTGTCAATCTGCGCTTAATTTGACACCGGAGCTATGATTGCAGCCAGGGCAGCTCTCCGGCTTTGTCTATAGGCAACAGAGGCTGGCGGAGATGTGCTCCATGGAGCACACTTTTATAGTTCTGTGTGTGCACGTTAATGCAGTTGACCCATTCCCTCCAAGTATGGAATGGACAGCGACCGGAGGGGTCAAAGTTGAATTTGGTTGGGTTCTGAGTTGGCAGCGGCAGACAGTGGAGATGTACTACCACAGACCAGTGATGTCAAGGGCCTATGAAAGTCCTGTGTGAAGGGAGTTGCCTGATCTCTATTAATCACTTGTTGCTAGCCATTTACAACACGTATTTGGACAAATTATTTTCAATTTACTGTTTTATTAATTGAATATTTTATTAACAAGTCTGTTAACAGACAATGGTAGTACAGTCAAAGGTTATGCTATAAAAGGATAACACAAATATAGCCCCATGGGAGCTTGTTTCCACTGTGGTCAATTGTACTGAATTCATCGTGGGTGTTCCTCAAGCACCACTTTTAAGCCCTAAATGCTGTTTTGATTGAACAGGGTCATTGAGTGGTGTAAACCACTCCTACAACTGGCTTTGTTAGTTTACGTGTCTGTCTGTCTGTCTGTCTGTCTGTACCAAAAAATGAGCATGGTTGCTATGGTCACCCAGTTCACACGGGTGTGATTTCATTACATCAGACATTACGTCAGACCACAGCTGATCAGGCTATATAATACCTTACACCACTCAGTTCACACGGGTGTCATCATTTTTTCCTATATACAGCTTTTGTCCCCACACGTCTCAATATTTGCCATTGACAATGAAAGGAGAAATTAGGTCAAATGTCCACCAAATATGATGTAAATTTGTACGATGACAAGAGCGCCCCTCACTTCACACGGGTGTGATTTTTTTCTCCTCTATACCAAATCTCTTTGCTTGTCAGACATCCCCTGTGATGTCACAGAGTAACATCAGGACGTGACATCAGCAGGGTTTCTCTCCCCTGTGATGTCCCAGAATGATGATGTCACAAGGGTAGGTGGAAGGACCTAAAAGCAAACTTTGCAGACACATACTCTGACATCATTCTCCGACATCACTAGCTCACTGGGGTGGAGAGAGAGAGATACTTGGATTGTGTCCTTTTCCCTCCCAGAACGTTTGTCTCCGTCTTTTGAAACACTAATGACTTCTGTTTGGAAAAGATTGCAACACGTTGGCAAGAAAGCCATAAAGTTCCAGTTTGTTGCGTCCTACCAGGAACTTGTGTTGGAATGCACCAAGAAATGGCAACCAGACAAGCTGAGGGTGGTGTGGACCCGGAGAAACAGACGCATGTGCTCAAAGATCCTCAGTTGGCAGCCTGGCATCAATAACCCATACCGAGGCAGGGTGGTGTGGCCGGTGCCAGAGAACATTGACATTTTGGTTACATTATTCAAGGACCCCGATGCGACCGAGTTCGAGGATAAAGACTGGACCTTTGTCCTTGAGGGTGAGTGCAAGGGCCATCGTAAGGTGTTGGCATCTGCCGACATAAACCTCAAGCAATTTGCCAGCCTCACCCACACCCACACCCAAACCGACCTGGCGCTGAAGCTAAAGCCGACGTCCGTCAAAGTGGTGGAGGCCACGCTCAAACTGTCCCTGCTGTGTGTCTTTGTTCGAGAAGGAAAAGCCACAGATGAGGACATGCAGAGCGTGGCCAGCCTGATGAGCATCAAAGCCATGGACGTCGGTAGCATCGATGACTTCAATGAGAGCGACGGGGAGTCGGTCACTTCCTCCCTGGCCCAGGCAGATAGGGAAATGGCACTTGTTTGCCAAGAAACAACCCCAGTTAGTATTAACCGTGGCAATGATTTTCCGTGCGGCAACATCAGAATAGCCGACCAGCCAGTCGGAATGGGCCCGGACTCCGGTCAGAACTCTGGTCAGACTGACCCTGGTCAGACTGGCAAAGAGAGCGACGCTAAACCAAGGAGCATCGGGCGAAGTGATCGGCCGAATGTCTTTCCTAACGACAAAAGAGAGAAGAAAGAGCAGCTGATTGTACGACTTGCTGGTCAGCAGCTGAGCATCCTGCCGTCTCCAACCAGGAGCTCAGGGAAACGCGTCTCTGCCGCGCACGCCAATGACACACGTGCACATGCCTCTCATGCTTCTCCAGTGACCAATGGGAAGCCTTCACTAGAGGAGCCAGACAGTGTTCTCAGTGTCACCTCCCATCCTGTGGAGTTCCATGATGTCACATCTGACCTCACATCTGAGGAGGCTGTTGGGAAGGACGAGGAGAGTTTAGTCCTGGTGAGCTCTAGCCGGTCACTCCTCCGATGGTGTCAGGAGGTCACCAAAGGTCACCAGGGGGTGGTAACGGTCACCAACTTTCACACTTCCTGGTGGAAAGGACTGGACTTCTGTGCCATCCTTGACAAGTTGGACCCTCGTGACATCAAGCTCAATAGCAAGAACGTGTTTGGCTATGAAGCGCCGGGCGTCTCTCGTCTGTTGGGGCCTTCTGACGCGGTCCTGCTGTCTGTCCCTGACCAGAATATGGCCCATCTGGCTTCGACAGGTCATGACGTTGACATCATGACCTACCTCAGTCAGATCCGCTTGCACTTTACCAACCGAGACCTACGTGTCACTGTTCTCCAAATACAACACGGCAGCAGCAGCCAAACCATCTACGGCTTTGCCCTCTCCGGTCCTGCCCTGGCCGCCATAGATGCTGCTGCTTTCTGTATGGCCAGGCTGCAGGAAGGAGGTAGCAGCTCCCTGGTAGTCCCACCTCCTAAGACCAAACGCATGGTCAGAGGGGAGGGGTCCACAATACCAGTCCCTCTCCCAAGGCTGCTTACCAAATTGTTCAAGTTTCGACCGGGTCAGGGGAAAGATCTGAGGAGGTGGAGGAGAACAAAGCAAGAGGACGAAGGAAACACACAGGGTGATGTAGAGAACACTACTCCAGAAGCTGCTCTGAGAGCAGCCGAGTCCCGATCACCTCGACGACCACAGGAGTTGATCTGTCTGCAGGACACCAGTCAGTACCTGCAGAGCCAGCTGGTGGCGCTAGAAAGGGAGCGGATACTCATCGACAGCCAGGCCACCGCGGTGGAGAGACGCCTGCGACCCCTCATGGAGACGGGAAGCGAACGCGACGCGGAGGAGGAGCTGATCCAGGAGTGGCTTGCTCTGGTCAACAAGAAGAACGCCCTGATGCTCAGACAGGACCGCCTGGAGCTGCTGCACGAGGAACAGGACCTGGAAAGGAGGGTTGAGCTGCTGACCAGAGAACTACGAGTCCTAACGGAGCGCTGCCAGACGACCATTACTCAGCAGCAGAGAGAGCAGCTTCTGCTGCAGGAACTGGTGTCACTGGTCGACCGGCGAGACCAGATCGTCAGACAGATCCACGCCAAGGAGAGAGAGGCGGCGGAGGAGGACGAGCGTCTCACACGAGCTCTGGAGCTGAGGAGGAGAAAGTACTGCAAGAAAAAAACCAAATGCGTCTTACAGTGAGGGACTTTAATCGCCCCCATACTGTGCGTGGGGCGGGCCTATTTCTTGAAAGAAAAGTGAAGTGAGGGGTGCTCTTATCATCATACATCAACATCATTATACATCGGCCAATCAAATCATCACATTCCGTGCAACAGACACACACAAAGCT
The DNA here is from genome assembly GCF_951216825.1 of Electrona antarctica. Lineage (NCBI taxonomy): Eukaryota > Metazoa > Chordata > Actinopteri > Myctophiformes > Myctophidae > Electrona > Electrona antarctica. The sequence continues at coordinate 14,198,830 of NC_136800.1, read as the reverse complement.
GTGCATAGGAAGGGCCCTCAAAATATACTATATATTATGAACGCAGCAACCAATCATCATACCCAAATTGGAATCACATGTTGAGGGGCCTTTATAGAGCACAGCTTTCACTTCTGCCCATAGGGGGTATCACAAAAGCAAACAGTTTCATCGTCTGTCATACAAACTCTATTTACCCCACACAGCTTGGCTGCACCCCACGACTGACAGCCCAGCTAGGGCCTTCCCTACCTTGTGGAGTGCACTTTTCAGAGGAGGTTGTTGGATGTTGCTGTGGTACAGCCGCAGATGGATGGTACAGAGACAGACCCATCCTGACTATTAGGAGCTTTGCACATGTGGATCATTTTAAACTTTCCCTGCTCCTCACCTCATCCATGTATCAATCCATTCATCCATCCATCTAGTCGAAAACCTTTTTGTGTTTTGATTTCAGGCCTAGCCATATAAGCTTTTGGGGGCCTCAAGCTAAAATACCATAGGAGTTCCTTCTGTGTAAACAAACAAACAAATGCACGATATTTTAACCACTACTTCCATTGTGTTAATCATCCTTATGTTTCTGTAGGTTACATAAATGGTAAATGGTACATTCATACACCGATGACGGTGGAAACCATGCAAGGCACCAACTTGGACACGGCTTCAGAGTCTTGCTCAAGGACACTTCAACACTGACTCTGGGGGAGCCCAGGATCGAACATCCGGTCGCTCTACCGGCCAGGCAGCCACTCTACCCCTGAGCCACTGCCCTACATGTCAGTATAATAATCCTGACGGTGATAAAGTTACCGGTAAGTACAAAACTGCGTAATCAAACCTTGGACACAAATCTTTTCTCTGCTCAGATTAATTTCCCTGACCCTATTTTTCACAGTGATATTTTGGTGGTCTTGTGATTTATTTAATGTTAGAGCTTTTCAGTGAGGAAAAAAGAGGTTCATAATTAAAAAAAATCACGCTCATATGAAGTGAGGGGTGTTCTTATCATCATACATCATCACATTCCGGCCAATCACTTTTGCCGTCCTCACTTTTCTGTCCTCACTTTTTATCTTCACTTTTTAAGCCCTCAGCCAATCAGATCATCACTATGGGGTACACGCAAACACAAAGCTGGGCATAGGTAGGGGCTAGCGCCCCTCAAATATACCAAAACCAGTAGTCATCATCAGTCAGGCTTTTGCATCATGGCAGCAGCTATTCTAACATACAGCTTGCAGTAGCACCAATGGGATGCATTATGTGAGGTAAAAAGAGGAAATACATATTGGTGTATTCCAGGTGCAAAAGATGAGATGTGATGGGATATAATATAGCCTAATATATCTCATCTCAACTCAAAGGTTTGTGAGCACCCATGAACGACTCAACAAATAAATTAACATCTCGATTTATTTTTTCTTTATTCTCCAAGATTATTGCAGCAGATGATGAATGTAAATGGCTAGGTGTCTACTCCGTACATTATTAGCAGGCTAAATACAAACCACAGAGTTGTGCCGTAAAGTTTATTACTTTGTAACGCTTGCCAAGAAGGCGGAGGAGACCGATCCGTACGGCCTATTATTGCAGCTGACAGTGCCTATTGATTGGGAGATGTTGGCTGGTGAAGGTGTCAGGAATAGGTGTATTGATCCGTCTCTCGGCACCATTGTCAGAGCTAATCATGTGCTCTGATAGTAAACCTATGAATAGAGACCAATAAACACCATAGCGACCTTGAAGAGCAGTGAATGCTGACGATGACAATAAGCCCACGGCCAGCATCGATTTCAGGTGACAGTTCAGATGGCTTGACTTCGTCCTCAGAGCCTAGACTAGAAGAAAGGGAACTCTGTAGTTAGTTTACAGTTTGATTTATTTTATTTTATTAAATTCTATAAACAACATTCTGTCTGCTCACACTCGTCATGCCCTGCACATCCCATCAGAAAGCTGGACTGGACTGGTGTTGGATTAATGCCTTGCTCACGGTGTTCCAGGTGCTCCCTCCCCAGTTTATTGATGTATAGGAACTAAATTGAACCATAAGACTATCTCTGACCACCTCCGCAACCTGAGAAGCAGTGGTATAAAGTAACTAAGTACATGTACTCAAGTACTGTACTTAAAAGTACAATTTTGAGGTATTTTTTACTTTCTTTTGTATTTACAATTTTCAATCATTTGACTTCTACTCCACTACATCTCAGAGGAAAATATTTGACTTGTACTTCACTACAATTATATATGAATATATGAATTATATATGTTACTATAGTTACTTTGTAGATTATTATTATTATTACAAAACACACCATTTGAAAATAGCACATCTACAAGCTCTTAACACATTTCGAGCCATACACATCCGGTTGAGAAAACCCCTCACTTTAATGCCAATCCCGTGTAGTCCGGGCAACAGTCTATATTGTACAGTACGCCTCCTGGATACAGTGCCTCCATCTTGGAACGGATGAAAAACTAATAATATTAATAATAGCCGCGATCTTTAGTGGCGTTTATCTCGGAATTGAAGCTCAGATAAGGTGTGATATGAGATGAAGCATGATTTTAGGATGTCAATAAAAACCTTGCGCGTTGCTCCGGTTAGCAGATTAACGTGTTTCATGCTAGGGTCAGACGGAGCGACGGAAATGGATGCGGCTAATACTTCCGGTTCAAGAGCCGCGTCACAGGGCCCGCGATTTGTAGTTTTTTGTAGTTTTTGCCTGGCACAGGTAAAAGGGTGCAGCCCGTAGAAATGCCTAGCTTTAAATGTGTTTAATGTGTCACGATGCGACGCATTCGTAGTTTTTAGATAAGCTATTTTCTAAAGATTTTGTATACATTTTGAACATTCTGCACTATACTTTTACTTTTGGTACTTTAAGTATATTTTGATGCCGATAGTTTTGTACTTTTTTGAATACTGGACTTACATGTAACAGAGTATTTCTACATTGTGGTATTGATACTTTTACTTAAGTAGGAAATGTGAGTGTTTCTTCCATCACTGCTGAGAAGTTGTGTAGGGGATTAGAGAGCCTCATTGTTTCTTGGATGCATTTATGTCTAGACTGTGCGGTTTAGCTCTGATTACAGCAGGGTTGATTTAGCTCTGATTACAGCAGGGTTGATTTTGTCGACTAAAACTACCGGTATTACTTTTTTCATGGACAAAATCTACATTAAAACTAAGCTACTGTTAGACGTATGTTAGGTTCTTAGTTTACTTGTCTTATGATCCTAGACTGACTATTTCTATGTATTTGATGTCTTCTCGCTTATTGTAATTGTAAGTGCGTCTGCTAAATACCTAAATTGTAAATTGTATAGTGTAAAACTATGACTAAATATACTGGCAATTTTGTCAACGAAATTAAAATGTTAGGGAGGGACTCGTGGAGAAGAGATCAAAGACAAGTCATTTTGCAACGTGCACTTTTAAATTGGCTATTTTCAGCATACAACCAAGTCTAAAATCAGCCATTAAGGCCCGCCAAGATGCATTTTAGTTGACTAAACCAACTGTAGATTTAGACACTAGATTATATTATTCTATTTGTTGGAATTCTAATTAGTTGCTGGCAGATGTTCTACACTAGAGGGCAGCATAGGTCTTAGACAATTACAGTACTGCAAGGCCAATAAAGCAGGATTTATACTGTGGCATTTACATAATTATATATAATCTATTAGCTTAAAATATATTTGGCCGAGTATAAAACTGTCTACAACAATGATTCCACCTTTTATATCCAATGGCATAGGAAAAGGCACTAGAATTGGATTATAGACACTATAAATCTATGTTTTTATGGTACATATTGTTATTTATTTGGGATGGCGGGTCTTTTAATCAGGGCCCATCTCATTAGTTTACTTCCATGGGAGTGTTTACAATGTTTTCGTACAGAGCACAACAATGGCTTTAGACAGTTGATGCTTTTCTTTTCTCTTCTGTTCTTTGCTCAACCCTGAGTTTTCCTTTCTGTCCTTACAGAAAAGTAGGCACCAACACCAAAAAACATTGGAGGCCAAATAGATACAGTATATATGATAGGGTTTTGAGAAATTAATGAGACTTTAACATGAGTTGTGTGTGTGTGTGTGTGTGTGTGTGTGTGTGTGTGTGTGTGTGTGTGTGTGTGTGTGTGTGTGTGTGTGTGTGTGTGTGTGTGTGTGTGTGTGTGTGTGCGCGTGTGCGTGTTCGTGTGCGTGCGTGTGTGTGTGTGTGTGTGTGCACGCGCACGCATGTGTACACATAATCCAAGCCACTGTTTAATGTTTTAGTTCTCTCATTGAAATGCCCTTCATATGCCTCTCAAAGCAAATACGCACGCACGCACGCACGCACGCACGCACGCACGCACGCACGCACGCACGCACGCACACGCACACACAGGCCTGCTGTGGTCCCAAGAGACACCCAGAGTGTAGCAGCTGCTCTGTCCACACACACACACACACACACACACACACACACACACACACACACACACACACACACACACACACACACACACACACACACACACATATATACACACACACACACACACACACACACACACACACACACACACACACACACACACACACACACACACACACACACACACACACACACACACACACACACACACAGAGAGAGAGAGAGAGAGTCCGTCATGCCTAAACAGTGTTTGCCATTTGTAAAGGTTGGTAAACATTGATATGCCTCCCTCCACACAACTGGTAGTGTCAGATATGAGCCTCAAGGATTTAATGATTTATTTACCAGAGGGATGGATGGATGATGGATGGATGGATGGAAGGATGGAAGGAAGGAAGGAAGGAAGGAAGGAAGGAAGGAAGGAAGGAAGGAAGGAAGGAAGGAAGGAAGGAAGGAAGGAAGGAAGGAAGGAAGGAAGGATGGATGGATGGATGGATGGATGGAATGTTGGATGGAATGTTGGATGGACTCATAGATGGGTGGATGGAAAGTATTTTCTTCATTTAATGTTGCTATTATATTGCACCTCCAATTTAGTTTTAGTTTAAAGCCTATTTTTAACCCTTTTTAAGAAAATAGTATTGTTTGTGGCTTCCACAGCTGTCATACCTGTGCTCTAAAACACACATTTGTCGCTTGATTCCATATTTAGATATTTGATCTATACTTGATTTATTTTTTCAAACGTGCCAACTTCCTATACAAACCCACTGAAACTTCAAACTCCATTTTATCCAACAATAGATTCATCAAACACACCCGTCATTGGTCCTGGTGACTGATTGTCCTTCTAATACGTGAGGGGCCATGTTTTTTCAATTACTTTTTCATTTATTTAATTTTTTTCAAAATAATTATAAAAAATAAATGAAAAAAGTAATTGAAAAAAAAAGAAAGAATCACATCTCCCTCGTGCACTGGAAGGCCGATATCAGTCACCAGTGCCAAGGACATGTTCTCAGTGAATCTAACATGGTTAAAATGAAGTTTGAAGTTACAGTGGGTTTGTATATAGGAAGGGTGTGTCTCTTGTAAAAAAATAATCAAATATCTAAATACTGAATCAAGCAACATAAAAACTGTCTCAGTTCCTCACAAAAGTCCAAGGTAGACATGTTTGAAAGGGAAATATCCCTTTAATTAATTAATATAAATGATTGGGCAGTGGCAAAGTGACAGGTTGTTGTAACTTTTCATTAGTGTTCAGATGGACATAAGCTTCACCCCAGGGAAGGGAGAGAAGTAGGCAGAAGGATGCTATCCAAGCCCATGTCATGCCAATTAAGCTGTGATTCCAGCACAGATTGTTTACTAATGCTGATTGCTGATGCATATTATGTAGGCGCTGAATTCATGGTCAACTACAAGTTTGGATGACACTGATAACCCCACGGTATATTTTAGGTCCAGTGTCTTGTAAAGTTTTACAATGCTGGGACTTTGTCTTTCTCAGGGACACCCATATACAGTACATCCTGATTTCAATGTACTTTCATCGCGTTAGGGCCTGAAGAAAAACAAAAAAATATTGCTCCTCCTGACCTGTAGTTTAAGAAACAGATCTAATTAAATGCATCCATTCTCTCTGTGTCGCAACTTAAACGGCCACACCCGATAAGCGCAAGCAGAGTTCCTGGCAAGCCTCCTCCCTACTCGCCGAGGTGACTCGCCGACACCCCGGGGTGACAGCAGAAGTGGAGATGTCACATCACATCAGCGACCAGGGGACCCGTATGGTGGCCTGAATTCTACGTCCACCTCCCTCCCACTGCTGTGCCCTCTCTGTCTTTGTCTCTCTCATTCTCTCATACGCCGCTCTCTCTCTAATGGTTTTCAGGCAAATGTACAGTATACAATGTGCAGAAACCACACGCGTGCGGCGTGCACCAACACAAACGGAACTATACATTATATTATATTTCAGAACACTCTCACTTGCACGCAAACACGCGCGCATGCACTCAGACACATGCACACAACCAAATCATATGAATAGTAATTGATCCTCATGTGCATTCTGTCCTGCCCCCACCAGGCACCAGCCCCTCAAGACATGCTTGGGTACGCCCCTCTCTCTCTCTCTCTCTCTCTCTCTCTCTCCCCCCCCCCTCTCTTTCTCTCTCTCTTTCACCCATGTACACAAATACACACCATCTTGTCAGCCTTTCCCTACACTCACACCAATACACATAGACTACACACACATATGACATATTAAATGTAGCCTACATTACAATAAGGCTGGTACATGACAATTGATTTGGTACAGCATAAAGGGCTTCGCAGCAGCATCCTCCGCCTGTATGCGGGCTGATAATGGTGGTGGGGTAGTATCCCCCCTTGGCCATATGCAACTATAGTCATACAGCACACACTAGCACATACACATTCATATGAAAAAGAGAAAGAAATACACACGTGCACATCCGATAACACATACAAAATGTACGTACGTGTGTGCCCGCACATACGCGCACACACGTGCAATGCACAGCTATCAGCCTCAATGAAACGTTGCAAGCTGAGATGAGCGTGTGTGTCGGATTATTGAGACAGGCAGTGAATAAAGATGTTGGTCTGCTCAGCCATGGTGCGGCTTCTGCTGCTGACAGCAGAACAGGCTAGACACACTCACCAGGCTGGGAGGAAGCTTCGTGGTGGAACGTGCAATGTTGTGGCGTTCCTGGGAAGGCGCAGGGCATAATGGATGCCTCCCATGGTAGTTGTATAGGTAGCTGAACTGTCATTCTTTCACATGGGAAAATCGAGAATGGTGGTTCCCAAACTTTTGAATGTCAAGGAGGACATAACTCTGACTCTCAGACTTATACAGACCTGTAACTGTGGCCCGTCTTTGAGAACCACTGATCTAGATTGGAACACCCAATGTGATCACAGACTAATTATTTTAGTACAAGTTGAGGGACCCAGGAGCAACTATGGTGGCATGGTGACTTAGTATGTGTAAGATAAAGCAGACAGAAATGGCTATGGGATGCCGGGAATGATACATCATGGAGCAAGAAGTCAAGGTCTCTGTCCACAAAACCATTGTTTCAATGGAGATAAAGGTGAGAGCTATTAGCTATAGTGTTTGTTGTAGGCCTACAGTATACATTCACAAGGCTTTGACTGCCTTTTCATCTATAGTGGACAAGTCGCCAAGATCTGAGAAACATGTTGGTGAGTGAGGTGAAGGGAGGGACATTTATACCACCTGGCCCCCAACGTTGTGGAATGACCTTCCTCAATCAGTCAGGGCTCACTCCCCATCTTCCACTGCAGTCCTTCAGAGTTACTCATCTTCTAGCACTTAGTAATTACCTTTGTGCATGCACTTGTTGTCTATTTAGATCTATACTAATCACGCTATTTAGATGCTTTCACTTGTTCCAAGATCCCATGTACATTATTTACAGTATATATACGGTATAGATGTATGGTGTTTACTTGTTCACCGGTGTGATGTTTGTATAGAATGTTATTTAGACAGATGCTGAAATTGATGTGTACTTGTTATCCCAGTTACTTTGAAGCTAATGTTTTCTCAGCTCGACTAGGGTGCATTCTGCTTACTCTGACCGTGTACTTTGTAATTCACTCTGGATAAGAGCGCCTGATGAATCCCTAAAATGTAAAATGACAAAGGCCTAATTTAGCTATGAGAGGAAAAGGGGGTTGGTGACAAACAAGATATCATTAGGGTCTTCGAGTAAGCATGTCTCCTCGATGTTTGGTTGAGTTGAATTGAACACATCCAGGAAAGGCCTGAACTCCATCCTCTCAGCACTGATCACATATTTCAGGGGTTTTCTATTCATAACACAGTACACAGAATCACAGATAAGGAGGAGAGTATGACACACGTCACCAGGTCATGCGCCGAATTTGAACCCACAATGTCACGAGTGTGTGTGTGTGTGTGTGTGTGTGTGTGTGTGTGTGTGTGTGTGTGTGTGTGTGTGTGTGTGTGTGTGTGTGTGTGTGTGTGTGTGTGTGTGTGTGTGTGTGTGTGTGTGTGTGTGTGTGTGTGTGTGTGTGTTACTGAGGTACTCTAGACTAGAGTCTGTGCCTGTGTGGTGTAATTTTTGAGTGGTGCCTCAGCTCCATTACGCAGCTATGTGTGTCCGTATGTATGTATGTGTACGTACGTACAGCTGCAACACCTAAGCTGCAACACCTAAAGTGGCCAGTAGAGTACACACTACTGTACGAGCCCTGGGTGTTCCTGCGGGTCTGGACGTTCTGGGATCCCCCAGGGACCCCCACAAGTTAACTGTCATTTCTCGACCGTTTCGGACACGGGTGGCTTGCCGGAACCGGGCCAGCACCCTGGGCACGTTCCTGGGGGTCTGGATGTTGTATGAGTAAAGGTATAGTTTTTGACATGAGAGCTACTTTCAAAACCAACGCAACAAGATCTACCCACCAAAAATATATATTATCCCTTTGCTGAATATAGTATTGCATTGTGGGTTTGAGTTGACAGGCCCTTTTTTGTCAATCAATCAAGTTACCTTAATTCAAGTGGCAGATGCCAAAAATAGTTATAGTATTAATATTGTCATGTGGTCTACCTGCACAACCTTTGTGCTACTGGTAGATCACAATCTACCTTTTGGGCACCCCTGCTCTAGTCTGTGTGCCTGTGTGGTGTGAGTGGTACTGAGATATTAGACCACTAGTATATGTTGTTTTTAACCGGCGCCCATGGAAATGGTGGTGGGTTTGCGTAAGGACGCGCTATGATTGGCCAGTGCACTTGTGCAAGGACGCACTGTGATTGGCCAGTAGCCAGAAACTTGATTTACTCTTCTGTGCCTAACGGGTTGCAACTTGAACAGGGCTGATTCGGCTAAACGATCTTCACAGCGTTCGACACGGCAACTTGCGCACTTTAGCGCGCTCAGTGGTGTCTCTCGTGGCTCAAGTTCGCTTGAGACGGCGCCCCTCCGTCACGGTCTAAAACTGGAATACTTTATCCCATACCACTACTAGCAGGAGGGAGCGTGACCATTTATGCAAACCCACCACCATTTCCATGCTTGCGTTAAAGAGCATGAATGATGATGATGATTATTTTGTTTTTGCCTGGTTTGTGTGCCTGCAATGCATGTGTCGTCATGTGTGCGCAGTCTAAAACATTTCATGCACACTGCCAGTAGCAAGACACAACACCTGACATTTTTTTTAAATCGACCTCATTGTGGCGCTATACCAGGCCGCTTGTTGGTTGGATTCCTTATAGGTATATATAAAGCCCACAGCTATTTCTGCCAAACAAATTTTCAGCGTTTTGCATTTTCTTCAAAACACGCCTTTTGCTACTACTTTTGGAGATTTTGTCCAAAGGTAACACAAATCGTTACTAAATCGAATTATATGGCTATAATTGCCTTCCAAAGCAGGGGGGTCTATTTTACAAAGATTGACCCCACATCTGATATTGCATATTGAGGGGCCTCACATTGCACAATGCATAGCCAAACATGATTTCACTTACAGTAGACCCATGTTGAGCACCACAATACTGGAAATTCTGTTTTTCAGCAACTTACAAAATGATCAAAAAGAAAAATTGACAATGAGCATCAAACAGGGTTTGATGCTCCCCCATATATGGGGACTAGGTTGGCGGAGGGTGTGTAGTGAGCCCAGGATCACATTAGGTAATTGGCACAGAGGTGAAAAAATGGGTTACAAAATCGAGGGGTAAAAATGTAAGAAACAGGGTTTTCATATTCCATACAGTTTGCCTGTAATTTGGCTTCCAAAATTGATGAGAGGGCTTGCTTACAGTAAATGCCATATATCATGAAATTCAATCAACCCCAAATTTGAATCACAAGTTGAAGGGCCTCTATAGAGCGTCGCAGTCCCGCCCCCTACCCTGGACCAGGAAATGATCCTCCGTTCATTTTCCTCATAGACATTTCAGAAAGTATTTATTTAAAGACGTTTACGCCGCGGACAAAGCCAACTCGAGTCGTGACAAATCATGACAACAAACACAATTTATTGGGCCGAACAAATAATTAGAAAGAAGAAATAAACGGCAGGTTTCTTCTGTTTGAAGAATATTGTTTGTGTTGTCATGAGTTGTCACGACTCGAGTTGGCTTTGTCCGCGGCGTAACCGTCTTTAAATAAATACTTTAAGAAATGTCTATGGGAAAAATGCATTGGGATTCATTTCCTGGTCCATGGTAGGGGGCGGGACTGCGACGCTCTATAGAATACACCTCCAAAGGCCCTTTCACTTACCCCGTAGCCTGGTCCTGGCGGCTGCAGTGCAACCCATGGCTTACACAGCCCTGGCTAAGCAATCTTGTCTGTCAGAGATAGGCGGCGCACGGCGGAGTGTCCCATTCTAGTTATTGTTATTATTTAAGAACCTTGGCCATATCCCTTGTACAACTCATCTGATTAATTTCTGCCTCCATCTGCGGGGATGAAAAACATATTTCCTTCTCAATGCTTCATGTTCAGAAATAAAGAATGCTTGACAAGAATACTTTACCCGCTTTCTTTGATTTGCTATTTGCAAGATGTAGTATTAACGAAAGCTTCTATGCAAATACAATTTCTTTGCATATAGAGGTGGTGATTTGAGCTTTAATCCATTATAGTGTATTCCAGTCAGGAGAGCCAAAATAACTAGGATTTTACTGTGTATCAGCCGAGGCTGGTTTTTAATTTAATGTCGTGGGCCCTGAAAACAGGAGCGGTGCCAAGTCATGGAGTGTATAATCCCATGTACCAACAAGCTGAGGAACGGCTTTAATTGGCATTTTCTAGAAAACAAACTTGTGCAGCATTGTGGTGGACATTTTTGTCAACAGAAGGGGTAAGAGCCTCATGAAGGCTGTCAACAGCTCTGTATGAAAAACAAACAAAACTGGATGCTATGTTGGTGTGATAAGACGGATGTGTGTTCCAACTCGAGTCTTAAATTCCCACAAGTCTATACTGAAGATAGTGAGTGTTGGTGTAGCGAATAAGAAGGCAAGAACAACAAGAACATGTATTGTACTATTACTGTCCATGAAACACATTCGGGATTTGTGTCTCTGCATAAAAAAACACAGTCTATGCATCATGGAGGTTGTGGGCTCGAATCCACCGTGGTGCAGCCGGTTTTGCCGGGCGTCTACATGAACACAATTCAGTTCACCATTTGTCAGCCTTCTGACTGATTAACCAGCAGGCTCATTTCTGCCTCGTCCGCCCTGGTTTCGCCTTGTTTATGTTGAATTTGTTAAAACATCATTTTTGGAAAAAACTAAAAACAAACATGATATGCCCAGTCACCATGCTGCACCTATGATGTTCCTTTTACTGACACCAAGTTTAAAATAAGAATTGAATGCACAAAATATCAATACGAAGCAACTGAAAAACACATTTTACCAATTTCATTGGTAGTGGAGAGAAAGGATTTTTGTCCAACCACGAAATGGCAACCAATGGGTGCGAAGAGGGGCACAACCACGCGCGGGACTTGACAAAGGGTGAATTGGCCTGTGTTCAGGGGAGGGTGGGGGGAGGATGCAAATAGTCACTGCACATACTCCTACTCCCCACCTGTCAGCGGGGAGTGTTCGGCGGAAGGAGTAGGACGAAGGCGCTACCTCCTCCCGGTGAGGCCTCCTTACTGGCAGGCGAGCCACTATAGGATACAACAGCAGTGACAACACAGAAATGTGTGTGGGAGGAATCAATTGGTATAACGACTACATTGGGGAGAAAAAGGGGGTAAAACATAATTGGCTACTCTAAATTTAAGAGACAAAAAAAACGACTGCACACACACACACACACACACACACACACACACACACACACACACACACACACACACACACACACACACACACACACACACACACACACACACACACACACACATACATATAGTACTGCATGAAGTCATTTGGTATTGTTTTGTTTAGGGCCACATTTCAGGTGAACCATCCCACATTTGCAGGGTATAAAAGGAATTTTCAGTTTCCCAGCCAGACTATGTGGTGTGATGGACAGATGCATGGATTGAGACTGGACAAAGAATCTATTACTTAGTTGGGTGCAAGTGAAGATCCCCAGAAATAAAATAAATCGAAGGGTTTTGATGGCGCCTAAGCTCGTTGACTGATCCTTAAATGCTATGGAAAACCCTTGAGTGTATTGTTGTAAAAAAAAAAGAACACAACAACAACGTGGCAGCGTATCAAACCTGACAGGCAATCTCCCTTAATGCCGTGAATCCCAAATTACACCATGCTACTGAACGTCAAGGTTAATTCCCTCACACAGAGTAATGAAATGATTCCACATGACGCCTCCAATTGGTGCCTGGCTTGGAGGCCTGCCCATAGAAGAGCTGGCTGTCACGCAGGGTTTAAAATGAAGATGAAACCGGAATGAAATTGACAAGTGGAAATGTGGTAGAAAAATCTACGTTGTTTTGGTGGAAAACAAAAACAATTGCTGGGGCAAAAATATCATTGTTCCAACACACTATTTATTAAAAAAAAAAAAAAAAGCTGAAGGAACGTGCATGAGCCTATACTTGCATTACGTATTTTGTAAATGCACCATAATAAACAAAATATTTTATTATGTGGACACAATACATGGATGGTAGTTTGCCAGCTGCCATGTTTGTGTGACAACCAATCTCTGTCCCTCTCTCTCATTGTCTGGCACCTCCCCAGCAGCTCTCTTCCATTCCTTTCCATGCTCCACTAATTCCAGCGCCCCTCTGCTCCCATCCCTAAACTACCCCCACCCCCACGCACCCACCAACCAACAACCGCCCCCAAAATACACTTTCTCTTCTAACCCCTACCCATCACACCCCACCCACCCTCAACCTCACCTCTTTTGTGCTCTGGTCCATCAGACATGATATCACCAACAGCCAGCCATGCTAGTGTTGTGCTAGTTGTAGTTTTTGTTGACACTGCTGGTTATGGCCTGGGAGTGGGTGGATGTGTGGGTGGTGGGGCATGTGCTCGTATCGTATTGTTTTTTTTTAATGCCCCTCATTAAGTTGAGCTGTTAGGATGCATGTCCTGTCCACTCATACACCAATGCTGCATGGCTTATAGACCAAAACTCACGCCAATGTCTTTCTCCTTGCGGCAGACTTATGCATGCTGTCCCAATAATATGGTTGCTATTATTTAGGTTATTATGCCTAACGGTCACATACATTATGACATTATTCCATAACATATGTGGATATTTTAATATGACACGCAAGCTCCATTCCTCAACATCATCCCCATCCTTGTTTCAAAAATAATGTACTAAAATCTCTCTCCTCTCTCTGTGTCTCTCTCTCTGTGTGTCTCTTTCTGTGTGTCTCTTTCTGTGTCTGTGTGTGTGTGTGTGTGTGTGCGTGTGCGTGTGCGCATGCGCGTGCGTGTGCGTGTGCGTGCGCGCATGCGTGCGTGTGTGCGTGCGTGTCTCTCTCTGTAGCGCTACCTCATTACAGGACATTCCTCTTCTCAACATTCTACGTGTCATTGGAAGGTGACCTTTTGTACAGTAGTTGTCATGTAATAGTAATCGTGCATTCCGAGGCATGTTGTGCCTTTTCACCGTATACAAGTTCAGCTACAAGTTCACATAAACATGTTGTGCCTTTTCACCGTATACAAGTTCAGCTACAAGTTCACATAAACATGTTCACTGGGGAAGTGAAAATCCATCATCTGTAGTACACTGTAGTATAGGTTTAGTAACACTTTTTGTCACTAAGCCTTAATTGATTGAATACTTTATTAGTCAGAAATGTAAACGGCTATAAGACACAGTAAGGCATTTAGGCTAAAAGGATAATACACAAAGGTCCTGCATGGAACTTATTTCCATCGTGGTCCTATGTATTCAATTAATCAACATAGCATAGAATATTAATACATGTCATCAATACAATACATGTACAATACAATACATGTACAAAGGAGAAGAAGGAAAAATGGCAGCAGTGAATGACACTCATTTCAACGGGAATGAAAATCTACTTCCCCATTAGTTTTGAAAGAAACCAGTGATTCATTGTTAAATATTTGTATAATTATGTATATTAATATTAACCCAATATCAGTAATTCATAGTTCATGAAGGACCAGGCTTAAAGCCGAGATGTAAACAAAATACCCATGGAATACTCTGAATAGTTATAGAAATGTAGGACTGTAAGTTTGAGCCCAAAAGGACCATTTCAGAAAAACCCAGTCAGTTTAAGACAATTTGCACAATGATGGAAACCTTTTGAAAGAACTTTGGATGTACTCAGAATGAAGTTCTTTAAAATGATAGAAATACACCCTTTTAGCTACCATCCAGGAAATGGATAGCAAAACCCTTGTATTGGAAGACGCAAGAAAGAGGAGACCTAATTTAAAGAAGAGGGCAGTTTATATAGTTTATATATAAAAAATCACACCCGTGTGAACTGAGTGGTGTAAGGTTTTATATAGCATGATCAGCTGTGGTCTGACGTAATGTCTGACGTAAGGTAAGGTATTATATAGCCTGATCAGCTCTGATCTGACGTAATGAAATCACACCTGGATGTGATTTCACAACTGGCTGTTTTTGCGCAGAGAAAATGACCACGGTTGCTACGGTCATCCAGTTCACCCGGGTGTGATTTAATTACGTCAGAAATTATTTTGAACATAGCAACCATGGTCATTTTTTTCTGCACACAAAAGCCAGTTGTAGGAGTGGTTTACACCACTCAAAAATGATCTTGCAAGGAACAGATAGGCTATTAGTAAAGACCCAGGCTATACAATAGCATTAAGTCCATAATGTACAGAGTTCCAAAGGGTCCTGGATAACGTTTCTACCCGTGAATACACATTTTATAATCCAAATGACGCAATGTTGTTTATCTATCGTGATTGGAGGATGAGCGTCCCTCGTTGTCGTTCCGCACCCACGTGAAGGAGATCTCATTGGTCCAGTGCAGTGATGGCGGTGGTGGCGTGGTTGGCCCAGGAAGCAGTGATGATGAAGCTTCATGCCGAGAGGGCATAAAGGCGCCGTGGTCAGTGTGACCTATAGATAAAACTCTTTCCCTAGAAACAAGGATCTACAGCTGTCTCCTGCTAGTGTGTTGGCTTTGTTTACACATTCCAATAGCTGCTATCAAACTGTCAAGGCTGAACACATGTAGACTGAAATCAAAACAGGGCTACAGTATTCCGAGTTAACCGGTCCTAGTAGAGACAGTTAAAGCTGTGTATATATGAATATTAATATGGCATCAAAATATATCATAAATGGTGATAGGGCCCTGAAATACGAACAACAAGATGGGACAATGTGACGTGACATGACATATGGACAATAAGGTCGCAAACAGGGGCTAGGCCAAAGTTGATGATTAGGAATGGGGACCTATCTCGGACAAACATGATATTGGGGTATGACCAACTTGATACGGTGTTCAATGTATCCATCAACCATGATGCTCTACATTTTACAGCTATTAAGAAATTAAGTTACCTCATGACAATATGAATTTCCTGTTGAAAGTGATGAGCCCATGCAAATAATTTGTTTGTTCTCAAAGCTATCCATTTCTGATTTTTTTTTACCCCCCATGTCTCCTTTTAAATGTGACACTTTCCCTCTCTATGCATTAAATGGCCACCTAATCTTCTTTCTTTATAGATCAGGTGAGCGCCGTGATGTTCAAACAATTATCTCGGCACACTCCTGCCCCTATCAGAGATAACGTCACAGATAAATCCCTTCAAGATCTGTCACTGGCTCAGTCAAGTCTCCCTTTAACAACATGGAAACAAATACAGAGGAGAAACAATTATCTTGTCATGCTGGAGTCTCATTATGCGCCACTAAGGAGGTCAATAAGCTTTTCACCAAGGCGGAGTTTATCAGACCCAGGCTTTGGTTAGGATAGAGTGGCGTTGAATTACCTGTCACTGATAGCTGCCAGGTTGATCTTAGATGCACAATGTAGTGGCCAGTGCAAGAGGACAGCGCTGCCAAGGTCATTCTACAACAATAGACATGGTTGGCTGTCCTGGTGGTTAAGGGGTGGGTATGGGTATGGGGGTCCATGTTAAATGACTGTGCAAATGAAGTCCCTGAGAAAAAGAAAAAAGAAAACATCAATATCTGTCTCACTACTATACAGTTGGTCGAGTAACCAAGCTTTTTTGATACTATTGTAGTTAGTTTGTCTGCCTGTACGTATATGTGTTTGTATTTATCAAATCACAACACATGAACAACAAGCAACTTTATAAGTAGGTATTGGACATATGGTGCAATTTGGTGGTCACGGGTCAAGATCGGTGTTGACCCACACGGTTCAACTATACACACCTAAGTTGGCCTTTCCCATCACCACAAAAGTGCCCAGAAGAGCTTAGAATTAGGCTAAACCACTAACATTCCACTAAGATCTTTTTTAACTGCAGCTTATACAACACACTTCTGCTGTACAAAACAATGGCAATAATGAATAAAAAATAGGAACAAAATACCTGACTGTCAAATGAGGATAGCACATAGACACTGGATCAAGCCAAACAGAATCATGCTGTGCTGTGCTGTGCTGAGCTGATCTGGCTTCGCCTGCATGCGCATCAAGCTGACCTGCATTGCATTAGCTCTAGCTGGCACAGGCATAGAGGCTATTTGTGTGTGTGTGTGTGTGTGTGTGTGTGTGTGTGTGTGTGTGTGTGTGTGTGTGTGTGTGTGTGTGTGTGTGTGTGTGTGTGTGTGTGTGTGTGTGTGTGTGTGTGTGTGTGTGTGTGTGTGTGTGTGTGTGTGTGTGTGTGTGTGTGTGTGTGTGCGTGCGTGCGTGCGTGCGTGCGTGCGTGCGTGCGTGCGTGCGTGCGTGCGTGCGTGCGTGCGTGCGTGCGTGCGTGCGTGCGTGCGTGCGTGCGCGCGCGCACGTGTGCGACAGAGAGAGAGAGAGAGAGAGAGAGAGAGAGAGCATGTGTCTAAATGTGTAAGGAGTGTAGAAACAAACAGCTAGAGGGCATTAGAAGAACTCAGGCTGAACAAGCTGTCAGTGCAAACTTTGTTAGCCAGACAAATCCACTGCCAAAAGGGAGATAATGAACACGATCCCATCCAAAAACCCTTGCCTTCCTTCACCCCTCTCTCTCTCCCTCTCTTTTCTCTATCCCTCCCTGTCTCCTGTCCTCCTCTGGGACCGAGGGCACCAACACAGATCTGATAGATACACCGGAAAGCAGACATGCTCTAAATTCATTGATGGAGTCATTGATTTTGATGTCACTGAGGTGGACATGTTGTCCGCTGTAGGGTTTGGTTCTCATTCAGCCCGAGCCGTTTAGGACATTTTCACTTTTAGACGACTGACTCCCTTAGGCAGTACATCTGAGTCATTTTTGTGAGTAGGCTAAATGCTCCTTTAATAGTGATATAGAAAAAAACATTACATCCATTATTACATTATTTTTCCACCACGCCCATGGTGAAAATGGCTCAACAATGCCCTAGTAGAGGGCTGAAGAAAATTCTGTATAAGCCCCCGCATCCTCAGGACCTTCTACAACAGCACTATCGAGTGTACCCTGCATGACGCATTCGATAGTTCTGACTTCCAGTACCGCCTGCTACTGGAGTATAAAGTACTCTACTTAAGTAGGCTACAATGTTGAGGTATACTTTACTTTACTTTTATTTTCAATTATTTTCAATACTTCTACTCCACTGCATCTCAGAGGCAAATATTGTACGTTTACTCCACCACGATTATTTGAAAAATGTACTAGTTACTTACAAAACATAAATTAACCACTTTAGCCCTATTTAAAATGTTAAAATTTGAAAATGGCCGATCTACAAGCTCACAACGTGTTTTGTAGATCTGCTATGTTCAAAAGATTTGAATAGATTGTATGGTACCTTGTGAAAAGTGACATTCTGCATAATGAGTAGTACCTTTGCTTTTGGTACAGTATATTAATGCCAATACTTTCGTACTTTCACTCAAGTAAATGTTTTCTACCGGACTTTCACTTGTAACAGAGTGCTTGTACATTGCAGTATTGATACTTTTTCTTACGTAAAACATTTGAGAACTTTTTTTCCCTACCACTGGTACTTTGTCCACCGCTGGTTGCGGATGGCCCCGCACCACCACCCTCTGGAGGTGAGCTCCGGATCCCTCCCTCCAGGATATAAGAAGCGGTGCAGACAAGGCTGAGCAGATTATCAAGGCCTCTCATCACCCCAGCCACAACCTTCATCATCATGCCACTGCACAAGGCCTCTCATCACCCCAGCCACAACCTTCGTCATCATGCCACTGCACAAGCTAGACAGGCATTAATACCTGTACATATCAAAAGCCACGTGACCAGACTAAGGAAAGGTTTTCACCTGTCAACCATCAGGCTGTTGAACGAGTATGAACGAGCATGTTGGTGTTGAACAACACACAGTTTGTGTATAGACTCTGTATGCATGCACTCCATTGCTGCTGTACTGGCACTATCACGTGTACACTTACAGATTGATTGATATCTGCTGCTAAGTGACATCTTTTTCTTCCAATATTATGTACTGAGGTATCAATGATACCTCAGTACAACCTGTTTCCTCTTATTCAATTATAAACCAAAAAAACAAATCAGACAAATAGGCGAAAGCAAAGAAGAGAACTAAAACTAGAAAAAGTGCCCTTCTGGGCACAGGTCTCCACCAGGAGGATAGGACTGTGTGAGATGTTTGGCAAAATGTTTAGGAGTAATATAAACATGTTTGCCTTTGATGGCAATTGGATGACTTGAGGCATTTTTTTCCAAAAATGTGTTTTGCAAAAATCAACCTGTTGGTGGCGCTATAACAGGCCAATGTGAAAAGGGTGGGATATATTCCTCAGCCTAGTAAGAAAATGTGTGAAAGATTTCACGTAAATTGCATGCTGCGTTCATGATTTGAGGCTTTTGTTCAAAACGGGGCAATCTTGCAAACTGTGAAAGCCAATTATAGCCAATTAGGATGAAATATGAAATATCGGACAGATCCGACTTGAGCACATGACCATAGAGATACTGTGTAACGATTTGTGGACAGAATCTGGAGGAGTAATATCAAAAAATGTGTTTTACAAAAGTCGGCCTCCTGGTGGCGCTATAAAAGGCAGATGCGGAAAATGCAGGTCAAAGGTTGGTCCTTGGCCTCTAGGGAGTGTGCATGCAACGTTTCACGCAGATCGGTGCAGTTTTAGGTAAAAAATGTGAAAAGCTGCCTCATGGTGGCGCTATAACAGGCCGTTCTGGAAAATGCGGGGCAGAGGTTCATCGTTGGCATCCAGGGAGTGTGTGTGCAAAGTTTGGCATCGACCAGGTTAACGGTGCCGGAGATTAGCTGGTAACAGACGGACGGAAGGACGGACGGACGGACAGACACACACACGGACGGACACACACACACGCGGACGGAGTGCAAAACATACTCTCTCCCCATGCCTTCGGCCTGGTGGAGACAATAAGGCACATTGAAATCGGCCCACCCTAATGTGGGAATTCACAGTTTATCATATGGCGCTTGTGAGTTGTGACATAACGGGACAACATCGGGAAATAGTTGTGTAGTCTTGTTTTAATATAATGAAATATATACAGTATCTCATCATCAGTGAGCTTTTAGACCAACAATTTTAGATCATTCTTTTTTGCTAGTTTTTGAAAATGTTTTTTGAAAATCACAAAATATAGGGATGAGTCAGGTTAAAAGTGGTTACACTAAAAGTAAAACCCAGGATATTAATGTGTGATTACTTTTTGATTACTATTTTTTATATATTTGATGTATTACCATGTATTGTTCTTGCTTACTGTAAATCGCTCTGGATTAAGAGCGTCTGCTAAATGCCTAAATTGTAGTGTGTAATGCATGTCTACCTATCTCAGGATTCGAAGCTCCTCATTTTTGTTCCAAACACGTAATGTCTGTTTGCCCATTTGTCAGAGAGATAACACATCACATTTGCGTGTTCACCTTGACCTTGCTCTTGTATGAGACTCATGAGGATATCAGAGAGCAACCTTTGCCTCTCTGTATACCGCACACACATGCACGCGCACACACGCGCACCCACCCACCCACCCACACACACACACACACACACACACGTGCGCGCACGCACGCGCACACACACACACACACACACACACACACACACACACACACACACACACACACACACAGAAATATACTGCTCATAGTATCAGCTGTGCTGACAGATCGGTGCGAGGTGGGAAAGTTCAGCTAAGCTCTTAGTTTGGACCTGATGGTGTACATAAAGGTCAGGTTCAGCTCTTCATCTGACACGCTTGTGTCTTCTTATGGATTAATACACCTCTACCTCACCTGATATTTTATAAGCAATTTTTGCCTCATTAGAGGTGGACAGAAAAGAAGGCTTTAACATACAATATGTAGTACATTGTAAATTGATCTTTGGTCATTACATTTTACTCCAACATTAACATACTGAAGAAAAATAATGCAGGCTGTATATCGAGCCTGATTCATTAGTAGTACAACACAGTAGATCCTTGAGATTCACTGGTTTAGACAAAAGGCCAGGGCTCAAATGTTCCTTGCCTGAGTTAAGTGGCCTACTCTCAGCGTGTTTATCTATTTGGCCAATAAAGACCTTGATGCCATAGAATAGATGACATTCCATTAGTTTCAGGGGAAACCAGGTCAAATTCCCCTGTGAAGAAACCACCTGGTACTGTCTAGTGACAGGTAGGGCATGCACGCACGCACGCACATGCACACGCACACACACACACGTACACACACACACACACACACACACACACACACACACACACACACACACACACACACACACACACACACACACACACACACACACACACACACACACAAACACAAGCACTCTTACACACACACACACACACACACACACACACACACACACACACACACACACACACACACACACACACACACAGTAATTAAGTAAGAAAACAAACAGACAAATACAAAAGCTCTAGTAGGCTATGTATGTGCAAGGATATCGGCAAGATATGTTCACTATTGCAACGGAAATGAACAGCATAACAAGTGAATTGACATTTGCATCTAATATTAGAGAACAATGACAACATAACAACAAAGCATATGCTTTTGTTGTTATGTTGTCATTGTTCTCACAGTACATGTCAAGTATGTAGTCTACATACTTGATCTATTCTACATAATGTATAGATCTGATCAATGCTGCGGTCCTCCTGTCAGGCCAGTGAGTGAGGTAACATTCAACTGAACTGAACTGACAGGCATCTGCGAAAATGGCAGATCTAGAAGCTCACAGGCTGCTGGCTTGAGCAGTTGAGCTTGTAGATCTTGCTATTTCTAGTGGGCGACACCGTCGTACGATGATGAAATATAGCCGGGCGCTGCACAGCACAGTGCACACACGGTAGCCCGTCCAGCGGTTTTGATTGGCCGGTTGCGCTCGAGCTCGCAACGCCATTGGTCGACGCGGTCCCAGTTTGTCACAACGTGGCGAGCCCAGAGCGGAGCACGTCCTCCGGAGTCCGGACTCTCTGTATTCACTGTCCTCCTCCTGTCCGCTCACACACACACACACACACTGATAATGATGTTGAAATGCAAAGCGTGGGAGCCAGATAAGTAACGGCTTTTCATGAAGACTGGCATTGTATTACAGCCGTGTCATTCCCAAGCACTGTCCCCGCAACACACGACGTCACTTCACGTCTGTTTGTTTCTATTCTAGCCACACCAGACATTGTACAAAGCCTGCTCCTCTCGCCAGGTAAGACGAGCTGCCTTGCTGCTGCTTTAGCTTTAGCTCGCTATTCCTCCTCCCAATAGCGTTTTGAACAGGTGGATTGTCCATGGTGGATAACAAGAAAGACTAGACTTCACTGGACACAGGCTGACGGGTTCAGGCTACACCGCTTGCGTATGTTTTGTGAGGGGTTTTCTCCTTCGTGATCATGGTGCAGCCTGGGTTTTGATGTGGAGGCGGGTGAAAGGCAAAGCTAGGCTGAGTTGACTGAATAACTGACTGAATGAATGTGAATGAAAGAGGGAGCTCTCGTTTTGCACATTTGCATCAAGTCACAGCTCCGCACACAAACAAGGCACCTGTCAGACTCCGATCAGTGGTCCTGGTCCCTGGTCTCTCATGCCACTGCTGCTGGTGTTTCCGGGTCACTGGTTAAACGACTGGAATCTAAAGATATTGCCAAGTCAATGAAATTAACTATCTGGTATGATATAGGAACAAACTAAAACAAAACCATCTATAATAGGAGTCATGATTTCTGATTGAAACTAAGGGGATTCTCGTCCTGGTGAAACAGAAAATGTTTCTTGGAACTCCCTTTTTTCCTTTTCATGCCATCATCATGCCATCAAAATAGATGACACTAATTAATTGATAATCAATTCATTAAGGTTAATTGTAACTTTTACTTAACACATTGTGTATTTTTGTTGATAGAACTGTAGTTCTATGACCAACTAACTCGAGATTGCACTCGGGTACACAACTGTCTAATGTAATAAGCAAGCCATGTCCGCACTTGTCTCACATTTTCATCTGATGCACCTTAATGGGGTTTTCCATGTTGAAAGTTGAAAACCCTGTTAACTGGAGTTCTTTGTGGAGGAATACCAAACGAGTCGCCCCTTTACCAACTCGCCCTGGGCCTGGTATTCCTAAAGTAGCCTAAGTAAATTATGCTTAAACGGTTAAACCTAACCTTATTCCTAACCTTAACCTCAGTAAAACTATGCCTAAACCTAACCCTATACCTAAACTTAACCCCAGTAAAACTATGCCAAACCCTAAACTTATTTCTAACCTTATTCTCAGTAAAACTAAATAAAGAATACAAGAACCGTCGGACAGAGTGGTCGGTGTGAGAAAAATCGAGGGGCGAGATGGTTTAAGGGCGACCGTACCTGATACCTTGTGGAGACCATGTCCGCTTCCTATGTTGATTTTCTCATCGGAGAGCCACTCAGTTATAATGTCCAACAGAATGGGTTGTGACCCCTATCCCCCTCTCTCTCTGCTTCCCAAGGTTATTGACATGGCATCATGGATTATTCAGATGACTCTGGTGCTGCTATTGGTCTTCATCAACAGCAGCCATGGGAAAAGAGACAAGATGCTGTACTGTTCTGGTAAGTCAATGGATGGAGCTCTTTATGTGTGGTGAGGTCTGGGTGTTTCCTGTTGGCTGAAAGGGTTCCATTTGGCCAATGTTTCTCAACCTGGGGGATTGGATCCCAAAAGTGGGCAATGCAAGGTTGACCGTTCACAAAGGTCAATATCCGTGTGTTATACATCGTCGACATCATCATCAAAATTCATTAATTTATAGCAGAGTGATTACTTAGACACTAGATAAATGAAGCAGAGAGAGGGGAGACATGCAAGGCATTATAAAGCAGAAGCACAAGGGCAGGGACCCTAGAAGAATGAAAACTAATTTGACAGTATAGCTTTCTGTAATCTGCATACGAGAACTCCATTGAGAAATCCTCAATAATTGCAAGTTGACTTGAATTAACAATATTGTATTATAACAAAACGTTTTTATAACAAAAAACGTGTGCATGTTCTCGCCCTGCATGTCTCCTAGGGTAGGTACCCTCACAAAAAACATGCGGTAGTCCTGGTCTCTAAGGAACTTTTTGGAATAACGTGTTCCTTCCACGAGCTACGTCCAACCGGGGAAACTCCCACCTGTCAGGTGAAAAGAAAGAAGCGACTTTGACTCCTCATGCATAGAAGGAAGCATGAGATTGAGATCAGTCCGTTGCTCTCCCTAGGTTGGCAGAGGAAGTGTAGCACCCAGGAGTTACATTAGATAATTGACACTGGGTGAAAAAATGGGTTGCAAAAATCGTGGGATAGAAAAAAAGGAACATTGCAACCTTGACTAGTTTATCATATTTAATCATCATCCCTCATTGAAAGTGAACAATATCCACTTTGCAGTTTACCATATTGAGATCATAAAAAGAAGTAGGTCAGGAGTGGCTTATTGTCGGTATTAGCCGTAACACGCGGGAGTCTATCCCCGTTACAATGCACTAGACCCCTGGAAGATGGATTGCTGAGGTGGAGCGCCACACCTACCATCAGCTCCCTGTACTTCCCGCACGACTTGCTGCACCAAGCCATGCTACTCATACGCTGAGTTTGGCAGTGCCCGGGATCGAACCCATGAAATTGTGCTCTACCGACTGAGCTACAAGCCGAAGTATAACTTTTAAAGGTAGAGGTACAGGTAGGTAGAGTAGCAAAAACTGTACTTGGGTAAAAAGTATTGCTACTTTCACTAGTAAGAGACCACACCTTCGCTCAAGATTAGCAGTTTATTGAAACAGAATGAGATGAATGCGGAATGGAGTGAGGAACCCAAGGTAGGGCGAGAATCGGGGTGGGGGCGTAGTCTCTGGAGCTGACGGTCATCATTGCTCTACTCGGAATGAGCGGTTGGTCGTCTCTGCTCCGTCACTGCCCCCCCTGGATTCCTAGAGAATCGAGGCGGAAGGAGGAGGTTGGGGTGGAGGAGGATGGCGAATTTGAAGAATAGTGAAAATAGCCGATCTACAAGTGCAGTACTCACAACCCATGTTTGGTCTGTCGTGGAGTAGAACAAACAACTTGGTTGAGAGATCGCAGGTGTATTTATACTGTGGTGATTGCACCGGGGATTGGCCGGGTAATAATGAAAGGCAGGTGAGTTTGATAAGGAGGGAGGAGTGGTTAAGGTCAAGCGGAAAGAGGTCTCTTCTCCCGAAACTGCGTTGTATAAATACAACTTCCCTTAAAATAAACACGACTCAAGTAGTACAAGTAGTCAATTAAAATGATTAATTGATTAAGTAAGAAAGTATCAAGTGAAAAGACTACTCAAGTGCTGATTTACTTTCTATGATGTGACTTATTGTTTAAATAATCAGTTGCTTTGTTTGTGAGGTTCAGTCTAAACTCTAAAGCAAATGGTAAATCCCGTCAAACAGGTTTATAGAAAAGCCATTCCGAAGAGACTTAACCAGTTAAACCCCAGCTTCAGTATTCTGCTTCAGTATTCTATTCGCTCAACATGTGGGGTTTTAGTGGTTAATTTGCTTGGCAGAATCATTGCTACAGTAGAGTGCAGAGGCCATGATGGCCTAGTGGTCACCTTTATGTTTCAGCCTAGACTGAAACAGCCAAAAACACCTTCAGTCTGAGTCTGTGCATTTGTTCATATATGGCAGTGGTTCCCAAAGTGGGGTCTGGGGACCCCCAGGGGTCCTTGAGGGAGTTCCCAGCTAAATGATAGTTTGGATCCTTTGTCTGTAACTGGTCTGTAATGGTCTGTAACTCTGAGAGTGTACAAATGGAACCCAACCCAATGGGTTCCATTTGTACACACTCTACTACTCTCTACTCGGAGTTAAATTAACATTGATTTTACAATATAAATTGGGGGTCCCAGAGATATTAATGCCATTAAATGGGGGGTCCGTAGACTAATGCATGTCAAACTGGGGGTCCTTGAAATTAAAATGGTTGAGAATCACTGCTAGACCCGTAAAAATCTTCTCTTATGGGGGCATATCTTTTCACATAGGGGTCCGCAGGCTGATTAGTGTCAATTTGGGGGTCCTTGACATGAAAAAGTTTGGGAATCACTGATATATGGGGCTATGTGTCTCTGTTATTCCCAGCATGCAGAGCTATTGTGGATGAAATCAGCTACTCCATCGGCCAAGTGGACCCAAAGAAAACCATCAATATTGGCAGTTACAGACTCAACCCTGATGGCACAGTGAGGGACAAAAAGGTACTAATAATTTCTTGTGAAATAAGTAATAACACAGATCTTGACATCTACTGTGAAACGGATACAGCCTATCCATTCATTAGTTGCTCTATTCTATAATGTTGTAAACCAATAATGTTTTTTCTGTTTTTGTTGGTATTTTATGTTTAACTTCCACTACTGTCAACCCCTGTAAATGAGTACAAATTGATTAATTATAACTTGACCTTTAACGCTCATAGAAATGCTAGCCAGTTAGTTGTGCACTGATGTGCTGTGTGCAGCTATGCTGGTATAGTACACAGTACACACACTATGATTTTTAAATGCAAATGTGACATTTTTGTTCAGCATTGCCAGTGTTATTGTATCAGCACCAGATAAATACAGAATTAACCGATAAGATCAAAATGTACTATTTAGAATGGACAAATGTATGTGACTCGATCAGGTTAGCAAATTAAGTAAGGGATAATATCTGGCTAGGTGGTCATTGTCGGGAGATAATTCACCGACAGGGAGTTTAACCACCGAGGCGAAGCCGAGGTGGTTACACTCCCTGAAGGTGAATTATATCCCGACAATGACCACCTAGCCAGATATTATCCCGCTTATTACATGGCTAACTAACATAAATTAATACATTGACCCAAAACACAACAAAAAAAGTATTCCATAAGTTCGCGCTGGCTGCGTCTGCCCAGCTGCAGGGCTGCAGCACTGTCAGAAAACAAGGAAGTGAGTTGATCAAATAGAATCCATTTTCGAGTCCTGCTTCGTCTATTTCTCGCTCAAATGTTTTCAAAAACATTTTTAAGAGCAATGTTTAGCTGTAAATTACATTGTGTGTCACTAGTGTGTGTGTTTACATGGCTGTTATGTTGGAAACGGCAGTAAATCAAGCGGGGCGCAGCCACGCAGCTGGTGGTGCTCAGAGGGTTTGATTAGGCAGCGGTCATTATACAGCGGAGCGGTCATTATCATGAGATAACTCACCGCTGAATTAAGCGATTGACCAATCAGAATCAAGCATTCAACCAAGCCATGTAATAATACAATGTAAGTCTTACCTTTGATGATTATCAATATGCTATTAAGCTTCATGATATTGCTCAACAGTTGACTGTTTTTGATTGATACTTTATCGAAGACAAATGTAGTTTGACGTCCTCCATCATTCACTACAGCTGTGTTTACACCTTGAAAGCATGTCATGTGTTCTGTGTTGCTTTCCCATGAACACAGGGTGTTGTCACGTAAATCAGGTTGTAACACAAACAGACACAGTTGTAGCCTCTCATTTATTTTTGAGGGGCGCTATCCCCTCCTATATACAGGTTTAATGTTTGTTTTTAGTTCAACTAGACCTGTACGTGCCTGTCGGCCACCGGCCTACAGTACTTTGGAACGATGCAACTTGGGAACCTAATAATACCCGTCTCTCATGTACCCATCTGTCTTGTGTCCCTTTTGTGCCCATGCTGTATATGGAGATATCTGTAGTATGCAATACCTGTTTTCATAGCACCCATTTTAACTGTCTGTGTCCCACATGGAGATCTCGGTATCTGTCTGTCTGCTCTAAAGAGTGCAAACTGACTCTGAAAGGTGGACTGTTGCCATGGCAATCAATTGGCTGAGGCAGAGGCTGGAAATTGCACAGGTGAGGGGACTTAGGCTCATTATGTCCACTGGCAGAGCCTGACCAGAGCCTTTTGTGGTGTTTCTGGACAACGGTGTGTCCCACAGACTCGAGGCCGGGCACTGCACTCCCTGTGGTGGTTTGGAACGTGTGTGTCGAATTTGAAGTAAGTGGGGCGAACGGTTCTCGAGTTACATGCATTACAACCGTACACACACGCACGCACACGACGTGGCACATTTATAGTTCGATGTTTGTTTTAAAAACGCCATTGACAATGAAGGGAAAATTTACGTCATCTTGTCCCTAACACAAACATGAAATGCCATTAACAATAAAGAGAATTTAATATTTGTGTTGGCACCGTTTGTTTTACATAACCATTACATCACCTAATCAACATGAGTTAGACTTTAATATATTAGCGTCCCTCACTTCACATGGGTGTGATTTCTTTATTTTCAGCATGAATCAAGCCCAACCCGAATCCCGACCATCAATTATAAATATGTGTCCGAACTGCTTGGTTCAGGTAGCTGCCCTTTAATGTGAACATCCAAACATCACGATGGATGATGACATCATCCTATAGACCTTTTTCAAGGCAGACATACTGGCATGAAATAGCCCAGCAAGCCAAATGACGTCATGATGACGCTATGATGACGTCCTCTGGTTACGTTCAGGACTAGGCCAGATCACAGCCCATATGGGGATGATCTTTACATCATTTCCAGGACGTCTTCACCAGTTGAAATAATATACTTTATTCTGGGCCCTCTCTCCAGATCTGACTAGTTATGATATGACTTAAGTTGATCTGGCCTTGATCGGACTCTGTGTTCCGTTCACCTCCACCATCCGTTCTCTCCCCTCCAGGTAGGATTGCATCCAGCTCACTGATGTGATATAAAAACCAATTGCTTTTAGCTTGTTAACCAGTACTAGTCCTTACTTACCCGTTCTGAATATATGAACAGCAAATTATGTTCAGTGTGGGTAATGCGATGTAATAGATCACATTACTGATAGGGAGGGAATTGTTTTCAGATGATCGTGGGAAGTTGGGTTGGGCACAAAAGTAGGCTAATATGGATGGACAGACGGACGGATAGATAGATGATGTTGCTGGGTGGCCAACCGTTAACCCTAATGGCTACTGGTGAACCGATCAAATAAAACCAAAAGCCTTTTAGATTTTCCTATGCAAGGCAATGGGAAAAATGTATTCACTAATAGTAGGCCTATATAAATTAAACATTTCTTTGGCAAATAAATGCTGTAGTACACGGTCCCTAACCGCCCAGCTAACCGGCTACTGCCCATAGAGAGCCATAGAATCGATTAAACTCTGAGGTTAAATTAAACTTTTGTTTGGCAAATAAATGCTGTAGTACAATCATAAGTACACCATTGATGTGTGATGTAAATTTGTTGGCAATATTCTGCATATTAGAAATGAAGTTATTGAATATTTTCACTTTCGGTGTTGCACTTTGTAGACGGTCCCTACTCTCTACTGCCCCATCTGGCGGAGTCAGGTTAAGGAA
Organism: Electrona antarctica; assembly: GCF_951216825.1. Classification (NCBI taxonomy): domain Eukaryota; kingdom Metazoa; phylum Chordata; class Actinopteri; order Myctophiformes; family Myctophidae; genus Electrona; species Electrona antarctica. The sequence goes on along the minus strand of NC_136800.1, from coordinate 14,169,290 downwards.
GTGTAGGCTACAGACTGAAGGACAGACAGACATTTTTCGGTGCTTTTATAGATAGATGGAGTGGTTCACGGTGTCAAAAGCCTTTTGGAGGTCCAGCATGACCATGCCGCAGTATTTACCAGCATCCATCTCGTGTTTGATGTGGTCGCTCAAATAGAGGAGGTATGTGTCAGTGGAGTGGGATGTTTTGAAACCTGATTGGAATTCATACATACATTTTTTTTTGTGGCAAGATACTTTTCAACCTGTTCATAGACAATTGTTTCCATCACTTTCGAGATGGAGCTAAGAATAGAAATAGGGCGGTAGTTGCCGGGGTCTAATTTGCTCCCTTTCTTGTGCAGGGGGGTTACTTTGGCCAGTTTGAAATCTTGGGGGACCTGTCCCTGTTTGATGGAGAGGTTTATTATGTGGGTGATGATTGGTGCTGATGATGGCAGTCTCTGAGAAATTTGGAGGGAATATTGTCATGGCCAGTGGCCTTGTGGGGTTGAAGGGCACTCAGGGCAGTATTATGCGTGTCTTAAGTACCAGGTCTTATGACTTAACTTAAGACCTGGAGGCCTGGTCAATGCTGTTTGGCCACTCAGAATAGCCAAATGGCATTGATCACGCCTCCAGGTCTTAAGTTAAGTAATAAGACCTGGTACTTAAGACACGCATAATACTGCCCTCAGTCTTTTAAGTACCTCCTCAGTTGTTACCATTGTCAGTTTAAAATCATCTTTACAAACACCTAGGTTTTTGTAGAAGGCTTTGATGTGCTCTACTCCAAAACGCCCAGAGTGTTAACCAGCGTTGTTGCAATGTTTGTAAAGAAGATGTTTAAGTAGTTGGCTACATCAAGCTTGTCAGTGATGAGGGTGTCGTTCGATATTGATGTTTGTTTGTAAACCTGTTTTTTAGTTTCTGACTTTGAACGTGGTATGGTTGGTGATGCCAAACGGGCTTGTCTAAGTATTTCAGTTCATCTACAGTTGCAAGTACACTAAAATGTATAGAGAGAGGGTATTGTGGGGAAATGGCTGCTTGAGGCTAATGCTAATCTAACTTACCTGGCAATTACAAACAGGACTCAGGAGACATCCTCGCAATGAACAAAGAGAATATACAAAATACAAAACAATAACCGCAAGCTGTTGCCAAGACTAGGCATGCTCAAACGTGGTATGAACCTGCGAAAATACATCATTTCGAAATGAAAATCCCACGTCCGTCTCGGCTTGTAAACTTCCTATTGACAAGCCAATAGGAATCCTGATTTCCCTGTGAGTGTTACTATAAGATGGCAATCAGAAAGCAGTTTGCTGCTTCGTTACATGCAAGCTGCCTCCAGACGTCACTTTAGGGGGGGAAATAACCTTCACACGTAATAATTAATACTTTACAAAGCATTTCTTGACAATAAGATAATAAAAAAAAAATCCATGGACTTTAAATTCATAAACAGACTGAAAATAATCATCCACTGCAGAAAATGTGTCACCTCTTGTCACATGTCTCTTTCTCTCTCTGGCACCTTTCTTCTTCATCTAAGAGTTAACATTAGGGAGCTGATAGAAGACGTCGTCCAGAGAGGGTAGGCAGTAGGCAGCCTGCTCTCTCCTGAGTCCTTACTAATAAATGTCTGTAGTATTGCCGCTGCCTGCATGCCTTTGAGGTTCTGAGAGTCTATGGATCCAGGTTGATGTTCCAGCCCTAATGAGGTCAAGTCCCAGCGGTGCCCCCAGCACCTCTTACTGTCCAGGGAGAAGACTCTCATGAGGTGTCCATCTCCACGTATTGATTCCCCACCGCCTCTAATCCCTGTTTAGCCATTGATAGCTTCTAACACACTGCTATCATTTTCCTAGTAGTGAGAGACAATCGTTCCATTCACGGGCAGATCGTATAGTGAACTAATTACACCTTCTGTCGCCTCGAAACAAGTAAAAGAAGAAGAAGAGTAAATTACCCAACAAAATTTGTAGAAATGTAACCCGTTTAAACCCTGAAACCATCTGTGTCACGTCAGATTTTTGCCATCGCTGTCCAAAAATAGCAGATATACAAGCTGCAAATCTTGAACGTGTTAGAGCTACTGCTATAGAAGGCGTTTGTAGAATGGGCCTCAGGTCTTAACGGGACAGGATGGGAGGAAACCCATGCAGAGAACACATAGTGGACAACAGTCTAATGTGCTGTGCTTCATAATGCGTTTGTGTCATGGACCTCAACAAAGGCAGGTGTCCTGCATTTCTTTTGGGGCTGCTGCTGCTGCTACATGTCATATTCCTGGCTTCTCATTAGGCAGCTGTCTAAAGTTGGATTCATTTATATATGAATGCTAATTACTCTTCTTTTACCCCCTGTGGGTCCCACTCAGACTCCATTTAGTTTGCCCTTAAGCTCTCTCTCTCTATCTCTCTCTCTCTCTCTGTCTCTCTGTATGCATCCGTGTGCGTGTGTGTGTCTGTGTGTATTGATCAATTAATATAATTGTTTAACTGACAAATAAGTCAAGCCTGCAATAATTATATTGCATAATCATATTTAACAATTTAAAAAGGCAAGGCGTCCGGTTCTCTTTGAATACCAAGCAGACTTCATACATGGTAAAATCCTCAGTGTTAATCTATCCATTTGTGTAGCGCTGAGGGTGTACAAATGTGACCAAATGGACCGTTTGGGTTACATTTGCACACTCGGGGTCAAATCACCACCGAGGATTTTACAGTGTAGTGAAACAGCCAGACAAGACACGTTTATCCAAGAGATGTAGTTCTGTTTGCCCCGAGATCCGCCCTCTTCCTCTCTTAACCCGCAAAACAAACCTCCACCTGTTACATTGTTGGCCCATCAAATGTTAGCGAGCTAAAGAGGGAGCCAAACCTTGATCCCTGTGCCCTTCCTGGATCCATCCTTTTCAGTGGTGTTTGACCTGGTGTGAATCGGAGAGGCTGGGATGTCACAGCTTAGATGCCATCACAGAGGAGGATTTGCTGGTTTTAAGTCTCTGCTCTTTGGCCCTGGTCACAGTAGGACTTCCTGGGGGCATGGGCGAGAAAAGAAAAAAAAAGTTTCTCAACCTGCCCGACTGCAACAATGAAACATTTAAGGCCTCCAAAGACATTGAACTTAGTTGGAGTAGCGTGCTGATCTCCTAGAGATTGGTGGGAAGTCATGCATTGCGAATGAGTCTGTACACAATGGCATTCTGACGCGTAATATAACAGCATCGACCCGAAGAACAGAAGGGAGAAAAGAGGTGTGTGATCGAGTGAGGTGACATCCTCTTTCCCTTGTGTTGTGCATTGTGTTTTGAGTTTGTTTGCGGATCTCACCATCTCTGGGTAATAGTGGGTATGTGTTTTGGCAAAGCAAGTCAGTAAGTATAAGGATGGTGAAGACTCCGAGGCTCACCTGTTCTTTCTCTTCAAATAAATGCCAAATATGAATCAGCTCTAGGCTATAAACTAATGACATTCTGGCAATTAACGTGTAGTCCTCTTGTGTTGTGCGAGGCAGCTATCTATGATGGAAATCACACAACACTGAGAAGTATTTCTGCCCTTCTATCTAATGAAGTGATATCGTACCATCAAACCCTTTTCCCTGCACGTTTTTATTATTAACCCAAGGTTTAAGTAGCATAATAAAACACGTCTCAAAATGACACATCTAATAGACCGACGCTTTGCTTTACATTCCGCCCTCTTTGATAACAATATTATTATTAATTTATGGGTCTTCATCAGCCCATATCGCCCAGACAATAAAATTGAAAGGCCCCTGTCCACAGTGGTGCAATAATGGGCCCCGTCTGTCCAATGGGAATTGAATGGGAGGATAGCATCCCTGAGAAGCCTATTCTTTGGCCCAGGCCTGCCTTGCGCGCCCCTCCACCCCCCTCTCACCACCTCATTCTTCAAACCAGCTGCTGATTGACAGGTCCCTTTCACCAGGCGGTGACTGGCGAGGAAGGAGTTTTAATTCCAAACCATTTTAGCAGCATGGCATGATAACGACTCCAACCCAAGCCCAAGGGTTGGACGTATGGATGTGTGTCTGTCGCCGTGGTGGAAAGTACATTTACTTAAGTACTGTACTTAAGTACAATTTTGAGGAATTTGTACTTTACTTGAGTATGTCCAATTTTCAATGCTTTTACTTCTACTCCACTACATCTCAGATCCAAATATTGAACTTTTACACCACTGCATTTATTTGACAGCTTTAGTTACTAGTTATTTTGTATATTTGGATTATTATTACAAAATTGCCTATACATTTCGGCTATTTGAAAATAGCAGATCTACAAGCTCACAATGCGTCACATAGCAACGCATTGTGAGCTTGTAGATCTGCTATTTAGATTTGTATACATTTGAAAATCTGTTATATTTGCTGTGCCGCACTGTAGTATAGGCCTACTGAAGTTTAAAATGAGGCTCAAGTGGTTCATTAATCAATCATTCCATATGTGACCCATGATTATTTCATCTTTTTATTTTGAAAGGAACATTTCTCTGCCAAACAGTTACCATAGAATTAGTTTTTCGTTATTCCATGTCGTGGCGTACCACTGCCTAGGGTTGTCACAATTATTGCATAATCGTCGAATCGAAATTATTTGAGATAATCACAATTTTGTCATCATCATCATAATCGTTTCCATGTTGAAAGATGTTCATACATGAAAAAAAAGCCAGAATAGCTAATCTAAAAGCTTACAACGCGTCACTAAGTTTGTATATGAGCTATTTCCTTTTTTCTTTTTTTTTTGTAAAAAATAATAATAAAAATGGCAGTAATTGATTGGTATATTTCAGTTATTTATTTGTCGTATCTGCCCTGTGCCTTTTCGTAGCCTAAAAGGCAAACAGAGATGTCATTTCTATTCATAATGTTCCAATTTCCGACGCCCGAAAACACAATTAAATCGTTAATCGCTGTTATTTGTGTGACAATTAATCGCCAACTTAAATGTGTAATGGCGACAGCCCTAGCTAGCTACCACAGCCCCGGCGTCAAAGTTGTCAAAAACAGATTTTGATTGATAGGTGAAGCTCATCGTCTTTTGGCCGACGTGACCTTACATCCCACCATGCTTTGCCCTTCAACCTTTTGGCCCAGTGCTGTACCCGCCATCTATTGGTGGCTGACTTCACTTCCCTTCTCCACACAACGTGCTTGTCAAGCTCAAGGGATCTCCCTGGGCTGAATGAAAGGTTAAATACAGCAGCTTCCTGGCTCTGAAAGAGAGGGATAGACAGAGAAAAGAGGGGTGGTGGTGGTGGCGCTGTGGAAAAGAGGGGCAGAGGAGTGGCTCGAGGGAGAGAAAGCTTGGGAGGGAAAAGAAAAGGGGACGAGTGGATGGATGGAGAAATGGAGGTGGGATGCTGCAGAGCTGGTCGTCCTGAGAGCGGTAATGGAGAGATGAATTGAGGAGGGGGAAATAGAGGTGGGAGGAGGGGAGTTGCAGTGATGGGAAGAGAGAGAGACAGAGAGAGAGAATTGTGGCTCAGCTCGATTCCCCCTCCAGACCCAGAGAGCAGATGGCAGAGAGACACGCAAGCCCTTTGTCACAAAGTCACATCTGAAAAAAAGGAGTGCGTGCGTACGTACATGCGTCTGTGTGTGTGTGTGTGTGTGTGTTTGGGCGCATGTGTGCTTGCGCGCGTGTGTAAGTAAAATCACAGTAGGCTAGGCCGGAAGGGTCTCCGCAGCAGACAATAGGGTCAGGGGATATATCTACATTGAACCCCCGCCGCCCCACCATCCCAACCCCTCTTTAAACCTCCATGCACCCCCACATTCTGACCAGAGACTTCCTCCTTTGATCACTGGAGGATGGAGGTGGAGGGGGGGGGGGGGGGGGGAGGAGGGGTGTACAGGCTGAAAAAGAGCAGGGGAACGGAGTGGGGTTGAAAGGACAGGATGACACCAGGCTGTTTACCCTGCACTTGGCTTCTGCTGCGGCCTCTCCCCTGTCCACCTAAACCACCACCCTTCACCCCCCTCTGTGGGCTACCCCCACCCCCCCTTACTCAGAGAGGTGTGAAGCCCCCTTCCGTTCCCCATCCCTCCCAGCATCACCCTCTTTTCATCCTCTTCTTCCGGGGCGGGAGGACATCCAACCGAGGGGCAGGGCCAGGGTGGGTGCTGGCGGCCACTGCACCTGTCTTGACCTGTCTAGACACTGCTGCCGCTCACTGTTTTGTCCCCCTCCATAAGGGGAGGATAAGAGAAAAGAAAAGCAAACTAGAAATGCTTTCTGGACGGGGTGGGGGAGTTCTACAAGCGGAGGTGACACAGGTTAAAAGTCACAGTTTTGGGGTGAGGTTTGTCGGTGTGGATGGAGAAAACAGCGGAAACGAGAGGTCACTCCTCGTAACCCAGTGGGGGTGTCGTGCGGAAATGGACACTTTGGATGAATACATTTGGGACATTTTTTTAAAGATATCCATGCAGACTATTTTGGAGATGTATTTCCTGATGTGTATAACTTTATCCTTGCATATAGCTAAGTCACTCTATTGATCTGAGTGGTCACATGGGTTGGCCAAAAGTCTCCGATATGAACTACAACTTGAAATACTTTTAATACTATAAATATATTTTTTTTATGGGGTCCCTCTTCATCCACAGTTTAGGCAGCTGATATTTCTATTTACCAGACTTTTATTTTTATTTATTTTATTTTGATCTATCTGGCCAGGTCCCTCTGGCTCGCTCAGAGACTCACCTGAGTGAGCTGCTGGAAGGTGTGTGTGACAGTATGAGTGACTATGCCCTCCACGTGGACCCTGACACCAAGGAGAAACAGTACAAGAGGTTTGCCCCCCGGAGCAGCGGGACCCCCGGGGACTTCCCTGACTTCAATAACTTCCAGTTTGATGGACCGGACGGCGCTTCCACTGCCCTGAAATTTGCAGTGAGTATGATGGCGAACTATCTGTATTCTGTAACACCTGTACCTTGTTTCTTCAAAGAGCCATGATTCTGAATCTTGGTCCAACGCTCTTCTGTGCTTCTGTATCAGCATAGTTCAGCATAACTTTGCATGACATAAATGGTTCTAATTTATATTTCATATTTGAATACATTTGGAAATAGTTGTTGGGCCCAGGTTGTTGCAGTCATCCTTTTTAGCATGCACTGGTATTAGTTTAAAGGTTACCATGCATCTATCAAATTAAAAGATAAAGCTATATCTATCCCAGAGAGGAAATTTGGTTTGACTTTACTTTCCGTCAATTTACTTCGACGTAGACTTTGATACCAGTGTAATAGTGTATACATTTTGTGTACAGAGCAGATAATAAATAATAAGGTTTTTTGCTCTCGTCATGTTAGACTTTGTCTAGTTCCCATAACGCATATGACATCTGTCCTATGCAAGCATCATATACAGTATTGTTGATGTTATAAACGGCACAGTGCTGTCAGGAATGGTATTTTGACTGAAAGGTTTTTAGATGGATTCCCACAAAAATGTCAAGCCATACAAAAATACAAACGCGTTGGGACACGCTGTAATCATGTAGATCTGTTATTTTAGCTAACGTTCCTCTCAGAATATGGATGCTGTTGTTAAGTGGTTAAGTATTGATGTCAGTTTATAAAGTTTGGTTTTGCGAATAATCACAAACTGAATGAGGAAAAACTGCTTTTGTATACAGTGCTTAAATTTCTCTGTAACTTATTGTACAATGATTATTGTTACACCCTTTGAACTTGGAGGTTGTCTTAATGACTTTGAAATTGTTGTTTGGGATGGCACCGCTTTAAGATTCATTCGTTTTTTTCCCCTGATACCTTTTTAGGCACTCAAAAACTGGCCTTTGAGGTTTCGCTGATCCGATCTGATTAGTACTATTTTGGCGTAATGTACTTTGCAGTTTGTCAGAAACTTGGCTTTTATGATGCTTAATTCCCATCTACATCTGTCATATAACATTTTTAAACACTGATGTTGGATTGAAAATGTCTGCTACTGTCTATGGTTTGGGGTGGGGGTAAAAGATGTCCAATCGGTGAAAACAGCGTAGAGTTCTGGTGCTGCAGCTCGGCCTGAGTGTGACAAGATGGCCGAACGGCAAGACAGCGGAGGGGAAAGATGGCCGCCACCTTCACTGAGTGCTGTGCCCGCTATTGTGCGAAATGACAAGCACCATGAAGCTCTGGTGAGGAACGAACGCGTTTCTCTTCTGTATGCATGAATAACCCCTCTCTCTGCTCGTCTCTCGGCCTCAGTGTGAAACCATTGTGGAGGACTTGGAGGATGAGATCATGTCTGCCTTCAGCCAGAGTACAGAACATGTGGCGGAGGAGTTATGCAACTCAGGTACTACGCCTCGGCTTTTTACTTATTTATATATTTCCTTTCCCACAGATGTGATGCAGCACTTTTTTACTGCTTTCTCCACAAGCCTTCCTTCATGCTCCTCCCCAGATAGCAATATTTCTGCACAGATTAAGGCCAACATTAAGTGAAAGCAAGTACAAGATGTGATTTACGTTAAAGAGGCAAAAGGGAAATATATGATGAGGCGTTTATAAGCACTTGAGTAACCAACTAAATGCGAATCGCATTCAGACATATCTGAACTTTTCAGATGATGTGTACAGTATGACGTTTCAAAAAGAGCTGCGTAAGTTCTATTGTAAAGGAAATGCACCAAATAAGACTTTTAGATGTTTGTTTCTAGGTCCATTCTAGTTCCGTGCAAATATTTATTTGCTTCATTTGACCAACTTATTCAATGTTACAGTTTCAGTATTTGTGTTAATCCTATTTAATTTACACAGCATCTCGTTTTTACACACACACAAAGCAAGCAGATTTTCTTTAATGCGAAATGGTAAAATGTATTACTTTACAGTGCATTACAGTCCAGTTGCCTGCTAGCTCATCCTAGCGTAGTGTAGGGGTGCAGGCCGCCATTTTGTTCCAGTCATTGCTGAGCAGCCACTGGTTATGCACAGGAACAACAACCAAATGATGCTTGTTTTGATCATTTCTTTCAGTACATTGTAGTATGTGTATAAATTCATAAAGCGCTTTAATGTTTTTTTTATTTGCAGTCGCTAGAAATGGTTCACTGAATGAAATATTCAAAACTAAAGCATCAAAGATGATGACTGTGGCATCAATTGAAACATAATTTTAAATCCTTCCTTTTATATCCACCAAGTACACCTGGTTGAATAGCCTACTATGGAATACTATTGCACACAAAGCTCTCATTTATATGCAGTATGTAAACGATAGCAAAACGTGTCACTCTCTCTACTGTGTAGTGATACTGCACACAGGTGACATAGCATTAAAACAACTTTCTATGTTATATGTTTGCTTGTTAGAGTAGTTGACCGTAGAAAAACTAAAGAACCCAAATAGAATGAGTAACACATTGTGTTTGTGCTTTCTATTTCAGATTACTGCAGAGATGCTAATCAGACCAAGAAGGAGCTGTAGCGCCAGTTGTTTGTGGTATTATTTTATATCCTTGCTATGGGAAGATTGGACCAGCATTGTTACTCACCTTTGAAACGAGGCCTTACACAAATAATATTTTGACATATTAGTATTAATTATTTTTTAAATGAACGGTATTAATAAACCTGATTTGAAACACAAGTATTGCCTATATGTTTTTGAACGTAACCTTTTCTGTGAAATGGAGATGTAGGTGTGCCGCTCTCTGGTGATCTGTATAGGCTACTGTACGCCCTGGTTTCTCTTTCATTTTTGGGCATGGTCAAGGACCATAATTGAAGTAAAAAACGAGGCATATCTTTTTAGTATTGCGTGTCAGATTTGTAATGGTCTTGTGGCAAATCTGTTCAATTCTGAGATCGCATCCCGTCACAGTCTATATTTTGCAAGTGCCAATGTGGTTAAAGGCTTTATCAGCTAGTTTTGTTGTTTGCACCACTGCTTCTAATGCTTTGTAACACTTAGTTGTTTTTGTTTGCACTCTATTTAGTACCGGTATTTACTTGACCATTTATCCTCGTCTGTTGACTAGAATTCTTCCCACTTACTGTATTACGATTTACGAGTTGTAAGTCACTCTGGATAAGTGTGTTTTCTACATTACTACTGATGAGATTGGATGCTAAAACGATTACATTTTTACTGTTTTATGAGAATTGGGTCATGATAGAAATTCTACTGCTTGAACTCTGAAAGTGAAGGTGACTAGGACATTTTTCAAAGGCTTTACTAAAAATCCTTTTAATATCCAGGAGTAAAGCTTAGTTTCTATCTTCCTGTGTCTTTGCTCAAGTATTATCGACTCTTGCAGGAAAAGCTGCCCATGGCATCCTAAAAGGTGCTTGGTTGGGCATCCAATAGGAACTTATTTATTAGTGATTAGTAGTGATGGTACTCATAATGTCCCGCCTCAGATATTTTACTCACTGTTGTGTTCCTCCTCCTAATTTTCTCACCAAACCATGAACAGGGTTGTAGTTTTTAATGTTACGGCATGCTGTAGCATTGACTATGGCAGCCAGATGGAATAGCAACTTCAAGTCGCTGTTGATTCATTGTGGGCGTGTCAACACCAGCTGGGGGTTTGGTATGTTACTTTTAGCCAAGTACAGTTTCAAGTAGGGCTGCGGCGGTATGGATTTTTTTGTTATTGCAGTAATAAATCACTGTTTACCGACGGTATGGCGGTATTGAGTGATACCTAAAAAAAAAAGTTGTTTTGAATTAAAAAATATATATAATGATGATAATTGTTGTTATAATAATAATAAGGGGCATGGTGACGCAGTGGTATCTGGAGAACTCGCCAGTTTACCAACTTGCCACGATTTAGTGCATTTTAGTTTTACTTCACCTTCATTTAAATTGCATTGAAGAGAGATAGAGAGAGGATAGTTGTTTAGAGTTAACACTAGAGAAAGTAGGAATGCTAAAAGTTTAAACACCAAAGTACCGAAACAATGTAATTCATTAGTAAACAATTCCTGAAATGGTAGGCCTACTTATCGTCATCTAGCTGACCATTTAATTGCACAAAATAATTTGATCACTTTGGTCTACACTGATGAAGACAGCATGTTAGCATAACGATGAAGACATTGATGAAGAGTTTTTGCCGTGGCGACTTGGTAAACTGGCGAGTTCTCCGGTATCCGGTGCCGTAAGCGGCCTGCTCAGTCCTCATGCATTGAAGGAAGCATGATCTCAGTTCGGGGCTCTCCCCAGGTTGGCAGAGGGAGAGTAGCGCCCAGCTTAGGCAGTTGGCACCGGGTGAAAAATGGGTTACAAAATCATGGGATAAATGTTTAAATGAAAAGATTATAATTGCGATTATGAACTTGATAACAGCGGTATGCCTTACACAACTGTGTTATTGTGGTTATTGTACCCAGCCCTAATTTCAAGAGGATCTCAAAATGCATGTATTTGTCAAAAATGGCACATAGTGCCTCTGGAATGAATGTATAGCACAAGTTCATATGGGAAAACATTGAACAGCTGAGAAATGCTAAAATATAATGTAGGGAGGGTGTGTAAAGAATGCTCAAAATGGTCCCATAGAGTAGCTCTTCGGTCCATTTAGTAGTTCTATAGAAGCCAACTAAATGTATTCTAAAAAAACATTCTGTATTGTTGGTATGGACCCAGTCTGTCCTCTTTTGGGTCCCTCTGGTCTTGATCAGACACACTAAGAGTATATCAGATCATTCAGATGTTAGGAAGTTGATCTCGTGATGACTATTATGAGGTATCAAGGCTTAATGAGAGGAAATGGCCCTCAATGGTGAAGGAAAACCACCTTAAAGAAAAAAGAATGTATCAAATGCACAACGTTGACTTCAAAGTCATCCCCATAACCCCACGTTGTGTTTCTCCATCCAAATAAAGTCCTTCTACACTACAGTAAACGTGGCTCACTTGTTGAGCTGTTGTGTTTTCCTCTCGGACCAGGGAATGTGGAGATAGTAGGATCCCTCGCTGCAGCAGCTTGGCCCATTGTGTTAGCTGGCTGTCTTGGCATGTCAGGTTTTCACCAGCTTATACCCCTGACAGATCAAGGGTTACCAAGGTGCCGGGTAGCTGGCTACTGGATGACAGGCAGCACTCAAATTCCCACTAAATGCTCATTTCCTATGCACGTTAGGGCCCCCATGGCCAGGGCCCCTAGAAGTAGAGAGGCAGGGAGGGGCTTTCTTTTCCTTCCTTTTTTCGGCTTTCTAATGGATGATCAAGGAACTGTGGATGATCAAGGAACAAGGAAGGTCCTAAAAGTGATCATTTCCAAAGGCCCCCTGTATTCAGGACCAGAGTCAAAGATACACCCAGTTTGTCTGACTCACGGTTGACAATGCCACACAGATTATGGTCTGAAGCAGTGCCTCATGGTTCTCCATGTTTATCCAGTTCCCAGGAATCCATGGCCCGGCGTATTATCGGAGTTGTTCGGTGCCAAATGCCCCTGTCAGTATGACTCATCTCCTTCTGGCTCCCAACCCACCAGTTGTGTATCATCTTGCATATATAGGGACTTGTAACACGTATATAGCGGCAATGTATTGTTCATGAACGTCAATCTACTATTCTAACTTGATGCCCTGGCCTCTACACCTACAGAAGATGTTTCTTTTTGGGGTTATTCTATGTTCAGACAATGAACTAAGAAAACCCTTTGAGGAAAAAAAGGGAAGGAAAACAAAAAAACAATTTCTGTATCTTATATCTTACACTCCAACATAAAGTTTGGTCAGTGAGCTGTGGCATTAACTTGTATTCTAACAAGATTAAAATATATTTGCCCTGGAGATTAGCATAGCTAAGTCCCCCCTTTTTTGCCTTTTGGGGCGGCTGCAGTGGGCTTTGATCAGCGTAGCGCGGCGAGGCCCAGGCTTGGGCCTGGCCATCCGAGGGCCGGGTGTGAAATTGGCCTGATGTCATCCCCTATTCTCCTCCTTCGCCAGCTTTCAGCGGGCCATAATTATATTTCCGCCACAAAGCCCCCGTCCCCTTCATTCCATATTCCAAGTTTGACTAGGAAGCGTTTTGGAGAACTGCAGCTAAATTGCTCAGTAGGGGGAAAGATGGGAGGGGGCTGAAGGAGACACAGGAGACATCAGCACTTTTCTGATGTACTATTCCTTTATCTCCTTGTCTGGCCTTTGCCTCTGCCCGCTGTAGGGGTTAAATGTATCAGTCAGTCAATCAAAATGTATATAGCACAAATCATACGTCGGATGCAACTCTTGATGAGGATCTGTGAACTTCTGGGGAATTAAGATGTCTGAAGATGTTTTTGTGGTGTCTAAGTTATTCTGTGTGCGTGTATTTTACAGTCAAATTAAAGTCTATTTGCAATGAAAATGATTAGACTCTTAACCACTAACTGACATTTGTATAAGAAATTTACTTTTATTTTGTTAACTTGACTAAATAAGCCAAAGACGTGGCTGTATGCTGTTCAAAAGCCTAACTCTGGTGAAAGTTCTTATACCAGAGCAAACACATTGTAAGTTTTTGTTTCTGCATCTCAAGACATAACATGACATGGATAACTATATTATAATATTAGATAGTTACACGAGGAGTAGCCTCGGAAACCCAGACAACACGAGGAGCAACCTGCTTGGATATGAGTCATGACAGATGAAAAGTAGAATAACCACACAACAGCTCCATATACATTATTTATTGCAATAGATAATTTATTTGATATTTATTCATCATATGGGGTTATTCTTCTTGTTCTTTATTGGTAATCAAACCATAACGGCACCTCTCATTTACTGCACCATTATGTAAATCATGGCATACTTCAGCCATGTGCATCCAGGTTAACTGAGTGGTTCTCAAAATGTTTCATGTTAAGAATCAAATTAATGTATACGTATTCAAAGAGTTAGAAAATCGCAGATGTAGAAGCTCACAATGTGTCATGATGCGACATGCTGTGAGCTTTTAGATCATAGCCGATATATGATTAAAGTGAACAAACCTGTTTTTATGCTATTTTTACTCATTTTACTTGGACCTCTTGGAACCCTTTCAAGGATCACTGGGGGTCCCCGGACACCACTTTGAGAACCACTGCTCTAAGTGGGCCAAAATCAGTTTGGCCTCATCTGCAGTCAGCGTGTGGTAAGCAAATGCTTTTATTAAATGTTAAGAAGGCCAAAAAAGAGTGACGTGGATGGGGCTTTGTGGTCATGGAAAGGGTTTTGAAAAGGGATGTCTGGCCATTTCTCACCCGTCTTGGCAGGACGTGCGGTCACCTGCTGCTACATGCATGTATAGCCTGAGCGCTTGACCTTCATCCAGGTTCCCCGGCCTTCATGCGCCCGCTCCTTACACTGTCAGTAACACTGGACTGTACATGGATAGAAAACTGCAGACACGCGGAACAGTAGCCTCCCCAACACACACACACACACACACACACACTCTCACACTTTCCCAAACCACAAGATAGCATTGCCCTGCCCTGACCAACCCAGCACAACACAACACCGCCCTGCTCAGCACAGCACAGGACCAACACAACACAGCTCAGCTCGGCACGGTCGGCACAGCAGCTCATCAAGTCAGTGACCGTTGGGCGTTACTTCCACATACAAGCCAGCTAAGAAAGGAAATGTAGATGAGGGCTTCTGGAGCCATTCACACAGATCAGGTCAATGCTGCTGCTCTACGGCTACCATCGCTGCCAACGGATTGGTCCTCAGAGATAGCTCACTGCCCTTTGTCGACGCAGACCTTTCTCTCTCTCTCCAACTCTCTTGGTCTGTCGCTTGTTTTTTGGTCTTTTGTACTCTGTTTTTCCTGACTGTTTCTCCTATTCTTTGAGAGGATCAGGTAAATATTAGACAGGAAATGATAGACGGATGCTTGGAAGTTCTGGTGGAAGTCAGGGTAGTTTGCCATTTGGTTTTGAGTGACATTGCTGTGTGATATATCTTGCGTTGAACAGTCTATTTTTGGGAGGCATGCTGTATGTGAACTTGTTGAATAGAAGTTTCTGTGATTCCTGTGTTTTTGATGTTTGGAATGAAAGGGGAGACAATCGCTTTTAAAAATAATTTTGAATAATTTAAAGTTTTTGACTTGCAAGGGGAAAGGTTTGGCTTGTCCCTAGATGGTTGGGAGTTTTTTTTATTTTTTTATATATAAAAGTCATTATTCAAATTAATCTTTGGAACGTGGATGCATAGCAATGCCTGAACTATGTGAAAAGGGCCAGAGATTGATTTGTGGAACAAAATAAGGATTGGTGCCACTGGGCCATTTTAACATATTTTATTAATTATGACAAGCATTCTGTGTTGAAGAGAGATGACTTAAAACTCAACAATAGATGAGAAAAGCAGAAAGTATATACAACAGGAAAGTGTTGAAAAAGTTTTGGAAAGGAAACTCCACTTAAAATGTTCACTTTTTATCCACCAAACTCTGTTTTAAAATACACTACCATGGTACTATAAATGTTACCAACATTTGGTTGGTGCAGGCAGCGGTCATATTTTGACCATTTCTCACAGCGTAGAGGAAAATGTCCTGTGTTATCTAAAAACAACGTGTTATTTGCTCCTAATCAGCCAAAGAACCATGAAGATAGTTTCTCATTAAGAATTGCAAGTCAACACACACTTATTTCTTTGTATTTTTGGGGCAAATTTAATCCCCTTGAATTGTATACAACTTTCAGGGGAGTCAATCGTGCTCAAGATTGTTTGGGTGCGTGTGTGTGTGTGAGTGTGTGTGTGTGTGTGTGTGTTTGTGGGTGTGGGGGGGTTACAGTATTGTCGATGAGGTAGAGACAAACAACTCTTTCTCCTTGTATGAAACCTTGGAGGTTGTGTGTGCTTTCAGTTTTTGTTTTTGGTTTTATTGCCTTTTTATACCAGTTTTGGATTATGTTGGCCTTAGGGAAACTATTAGTGGCATCTGGCAACACACACAAAAACTTTGTATCAACAATATGTGTTAAATATATTCACTTGGAACCGCTTCGCTTCTTCTGTCCTTAAGCATTCCAGTCTGATGTGTTACACATTATTATTATTTGTAGTATTATTGTTGTATTATTACTATTCTTATTCATGTTGTGAGTTTTAAACATTTAGCTGTACCGTATATCCTGTAACTTCAGTGCGAGTGTGGTGCAGAATACAAACCACAATTTCCTGTATATGAAAAAGTAGAGATTACGTCACTTGCCAATGTTGTATCAAAGAGTATATCACTGGCAAGACAATGATCCGCCTTATGTGACTTTTCAGAACCTCACAAAGTATTTGTGTGGGTTTTTTTAATACCTTTTTACATTTTTACTTTGCTTAGCCTTTTTTGTGCACTTTCTAGTGCATGATTTAACTCTTAGATTGATGTAAACCTGACCCCATGAACCCCACTGACTGACATCATGTTGTGTTATATAATGTGTACATTTAAATGGGAAAACAAAACAAACTACTGCATTATATATGCAGGTGGTGAGCATTAGTAGATCATACAGACATGATCACGTGTTTACACTGAATTAAATGGGCTGTGACATATCTGACCATGCTAGCCTACCATTGCATTGAGTTCCACAGGACAGCAACAAACTGATGCTATTTGACTAAACACCACCACCACCACACAAGTTTATGAATGAATTGAAAATGGAGGACCCTGATGTAAACAAGTCTTAGTGCTTTTCATGGTTTTGCCCTCAAAGTATAGCAGTTTTTGTATAACATAAAATAACATTTTCAAATTTCAATCAATCAATCAATACTTCTCTTTGCAAAAAAAATGCTTTCCCCTGACATAACAATCACAGGGGCAATATAGATGCATACATGTTACAAGCTTTGTGGACTTCAAAGCTATAACACAAATGTTAAAAAATGTTTTGGGTGCATGTTGATGGACTATAATGTATATTGGCTATAGGCTTAAGTTGTTAGTTGTATATGACTCAGGTTTACCCACTGCCTTCAAACAATTCCGCTGCAAAGCGAAAGAAAATGAAACAACTGTTTTAACACAAATGTTAAAAAATGTTTTAGGTGCATGTTGATGGACTATAATGTATATTGGCTATAGGCTTAAGTTGTTAGTTGTATGACTCAGGTTTACCCACTGCCTTCAAACAATTCCGCTGCAAAGCGAAAGAAAATGAAACAACTGTTTTAAAATGGAGACATGAAGTGTCCTCCATGTTGTCTGTGCCTCTGAGAGCCCAGTGATTGTGATGCAAATTGTTATTATGGAGTAATTTCAATAAGAGACCTTTCCATAGTCTACACATCACATGAACTTCATACCAAAACACAAAGCTTTTTCTCAGATGTTGCAATTCATCTTGTTTTAGGTTCATATGCTTTTCATGGCTCTCTCTCTCTCTCTCTCTCTCTCTCTCTCTCTCTCTCTGTCTCTAATAACTTTAAACAATAAACTTCAACTCAAAATTGTATCATTGTAATTTATTCACACCGTTTTATGATACAAATTATTTACATTTCGGGTCATATTATGAAAGAATACTCCAGTTGAAACAAAAACCATAGGACTTTGTTCATTTAGGCCTATTATTTATAACCTATCCTTAAAAATTCAAATGTAAAAATCTGTTGTATTCCACCTTGAATGGCAAGCGCAGCAAGCGCTCACTTGCGTTAGAAAACGTGGTGATTTTTTTCGTAAAACACTGTATAGTCTGTAGAGAAATTACATATCTATAGAATTTTTAAGGCAATGGCGTGTCCAGGTTTGGATTTGAACTTATAGAGAAACTGACTTTACTGTTATAACACTACAGGCTAATAACAAAACAAAATTCACACCATTCACACCATCGTTAAACCACGATTTGGTTTGGATACACACTCGTATGACCATATTATGCAAAGGCCATTCAAATGTTTCATGGTAAAAAATAAAAAGTTATTGCAGGATAAATAAGTTATGTAAACATTCAGACCCCCTCTCCGACCGTGAACGCACATGGCTATAGAAGTTCAATAATGTTATAAATATGAATATAATGGTCTTTGCGAAATAAAATGGAAATGTCTTGAACATTCGTTGATAAGCGGACGCATGGAGCCATGATTTGGGGGAAGGCTGTGCCACTGTCGATCTATAATCCATCGTACGGCGGTGTCGCCCACTGAAAAGAACAGATTTCGCTTGTAGATCAGTTATTTTCAGCTTGGGACACTGTCGTACGATGAAGGAGCCTATACATGAGGCTTAAGATTGAAAATAGTAGCAAAATGACCCTGGTGGGCTAAAATTAATATAGATAGCATAATCATACAGCTCGTTCTTACTATATTTGATCATTTCAATCAGCCCGGATAGCCACTGAAGTCGATCATTTCAAATGGAAAATAGCATTCCCCTCCCTCCCTCTCTCTCAAATCCTGGATGTTTTGGAACTTTTTCAAGAACCCAAATAACACAATTGAAAATCATTGTCATTGGTGGAAAAACAAAACGCAATTTTCACACATGTATCACCCCCCTATAGGCTATTTTAGTGGGTCTCTCAGTCTATAAGAAAGGCTGCATTGGACAAATCTCTTGGGCCAAGGTCGGAATGCAGACCTATAGAATAGGTCTGCTATATATATCTGCCTCACTGACTGAAGGCGTTATCAATGCCAAATGTATATCGTTACAAACGTTCACCACATAGCTTATTATGCAGAACTTTTAATTCAAATAGAAAATGCCTCGTTATACATTCCCAAATCCTATAGAAAATGACTATACTTTTACGCAAAACCAAATAGACCTGCAGGGTATATTTAAACATTTTCTATATACGAGTTTAACAAATAACACTGAAGATGAAGAGGATAATAACATAAACACGCAAAAAGCAGAAGGTATAGAGAAATCACAAATCAGGCTATTCTGAATTCACAGTTCCCAGAATGCAGCAGAAACAAAATCTTTGGATTTTTAGCATATACGTAATTTTATCATTTAATACGGTCAAACGTGTCAATAAAGTCGAACAGATAAAATATAATAAAAAGTAAAACACTCGAGAAAAAAAAACTTCAGTCTTATTTAAAGAAAAAAATGCTGAATATTGTCTCTCATTCACCTTTTTTAAATATTAATGCTGGTATTTTTGACAATAATGGCCCTTTGAAGATTTATTGCATCGTTGAGGCGTTTCCATTGACATTTAAGCCATGACTTATAGTTGCATGCTGGTGTTGGCATGCAGTAAATTGCAGATCTACAAGCTCACAGCGCCTCACGTTCGACGGTGACACGTTGTGATCTTGCACATCTGCTATTTTCTGAACCCGACAGCCAGCGACACGCTGCAACCATAAGCATAATAAACGAGCCTTTTTTTTCTTTTCTTTTTTTATTCGTCGCTGTCCGACTTGTCGCCGTCCTTGGACGCCGTGGCGTGGTTATAGAGTCCCTGGGCCATCAGGTGCAGCGCCAGCGAGTTCTTATTCCCGGTGGCCTTCTTGATCTTGGCCCGCTTGTTCTGGAACCAGATCTTGATCTGGGACTCGTTGAGTCCGAGCTCCGCGGCCAGGCTCTGTCTCCTCTGCTCCGTGAGGTACCGGTTGGTCTGGAACTCAGTCTTTAGCCGGTGCAGCTGCTCCGCGGTGAAGGCCGTCCTGGGACGCTTGTCGTCCTTGTTGTTCGGCGCCGTGGTGGTGGTGGTGGTGGCGGTGGTGGTGGTGGTGGCCGTCGCCGCTGTCGTACTGGACGTCTTCTTTGGTTTGCGAGATCTGGGCCCTGCCGGGAGGAGGGGGGGGGGGGGGGGTACAGAGATATAAACACCGTCACGTCCACAACTAACATGCACAGTTGCACATGCACGACACACGCATCTCACGATCTCCAGCCAAACGTGTCCTAACGCTTTTTTGGGGGAAAAATAAGAAATAAAAAATACACTTAAGGGGGGGGGGGGGGGCCGTCGCCAAAAACAGCCGATATACAAGCTCACAACAGCATTGCAAGGAGAGGCGTTTTGAGCTTGTAGATCGGCTTTTTTTGGCAGAGATGGTGGAGGAAAAAAGCCTATACGTTGTAACTCAGATCCGTTTAAGAATAATAATAATGTATAATGCTTAATGCTGATGTGTTGTAGACGGTGCAGCAGCAAATGGGTTAAATGTAGGGGGAGGAATATAGCATGGATTGCCAACCTATGGGATGGGATGCCTTGATTCCCTCAATCAGCGCCATAGAAAGAATACTTTAGAATTGTAGTATTGAAGAAGAGAGAGACGGAGGTTTTGTGTGATGGGGGTGGGGTCAGAGTCAGGAAGGAGGATGGGGGTTAGGCGCCTCTTTCTCGCTCTGTTACTACTCAATTTTACTTCTTTTTTTTTTTACACATAATATGCTATATTAGCGACATTTTGGAGTGAATGGCGATATGTGAATATACAAATGTCAAGTCAAAAGTAGGCCTACATGTTTTGTTCGGCCAGATGTATTCAGATTAGCTATAAGCATTACAAAGATTGCCTAAATCTGTTATCAAAACACATTTTCCAGAAACAAACTTTATTAATATTTAGTTCCACTTAATAAATCACACATTGCACACTTTTAGAATTGCTTTTCATTTCTAACCTCTCTATTGTCGTCAATATGGACAAACAGGCCTGGCTGACCATGCATGCACGACGATGGAAACTTTTTGTGTCTCCACAGAACAATAAAGACATGATAAAAACGAAAACGTATATATTATATATAGCATAGCACATTTTATCATTTGTGGAGCTCATTCGTTGCAGACAAACTATTATCTACACTTGGGAATAATGGACAGTTGTTTTGCCAACTTTATATTGCTCTTTAATTTCAAAACAATCACAAAGGAATAGCCTGCATGCCCTATTCCAGCCAAGTGGCCCGCGGTTTGACATTGAAAAAAAAGAAAAGAAAAAAAGAAATCGCATTTCCAATGCTATACAGGCTCAGTTTACCGATTGAACAAAACGGATTTGAAAACTGGGTGGTTTTAAGTTTCAAATATAAAGAAACATTATTTTGAAGTTGCAATAGTCAGTTCACATTAAGCAATAGAGACAAATGCTATAGCCTTAAGCTAATAGCCTAAAACTTGGTCCTATGCAATATTTGAAATCGAATTACTATGTCTGCATAAAATGTATATACGCAATAGCGTGTTTATTCTATGCAGATTTCTGGAAAACCTTTGAACTCATTTTGTTATGCATTTCAAGCCTATAATCCAATCTCTCCTTTGGGATGGGATATACCCTCACTTTTTAGGCTCACTCCCATTGTCAAAAAATATGCTAATTGAATATTAACAAAGAGCAGAGAGGAACAATGGCGTTAAACTTGGTTTTTAGATCTGTTAGCAATTGCAACTTTTAACGTATTTAATATTTTGGATTGTGTTCGAACGAAATCAATGTATCTGATGCACTTTATACATTTTGGAGCCACATTCGAGACTTTAGTCAAATCGTTCCATTTGGCTTCCTGCTAATGCATTGGGAATAGCCTATAAACACGTTTGATCAGAACATTAATATGGATATTTGATTGTTACAAGTATAGAATAACGTTGGCGGTAAAATTATTATGATGGACTAATAATTGGTTTGTCAAGTGTCACTGGTGATAATATTAATCTATCTAATAGAAATGGGGGTAGACCATGAATGAAAGAATGGCCCATGTGCATATGAACAGAATGCAAGCTGTCCCCCAAAATATTATGTTTAATAATTAGTTTTAATTAATTTCGATAAATGCAGATTTATAACGTCTGTTTGAAGATGAGTGAAATATAGCCTGCATTTTACTTTCCCCCCATTTCTTTGCTTTTTTTAAGCTGTCGATGATGTATGGGAGGTATATAGTTTGAGGTTGTTTCAATAGATTGGAACCGTGTTTCGCTCTCTCTCTCTTCCTCTCATCAAGAGGAATAATAATATAATAGATTCCCCTCTCAGAAACAAATAACCATTTAGCGGCTTTTTTGAACATCCTACCTGATGACGGTCGATCTGAATATCGCGTACAATACACCCAGGCCGGCCACAGCATCGACTTGTTCGAGCCGGCTTGGGAAGAGTCCGTGTCGGAGCTTAGGCACTGATCCCCACCACCATCTCCTCCTTCCAGGGGCTTGAGAGGCACGTCGTCACCGGCTACAATTTCTGCTTTTTTGGCCTCCCGTCTGTCGGACCGGGGGGAGTCCTCCTCGGACCCTCCCTCTCCTCCTCCACCTGCTCCCCCGCCGCCACCGCCTCGCGGCTGCAGGACGCCGGAGGTCTTGGAGGAGGCCCTGCTCTGGAGACTCCTCTCCGTCCTCAGCACTCCGAGGCGCTCCTCCTCTCGGGCCAGAGTCCCGTCTTTCCTCCTGCAGCGGCCGAAGTCGGGCCTCAGGATGTTGTCGATGTAAAAGTTGGTGATGCGGTGGTGGTGGTGGTGGGGCTGCTGGTGGTTCCCAGGTACCTGGAGGAGAGGCAGGATGGCCCGGTTGGACTCGTGGTCCTCCCCGGAGGAGTCCTCTGGTCGCTCTCGGCTTCGGCGATCATTTTCTTCCATACTTGGATGATGCAGCCTTTTAAAGGTCTCAAGTCTGTCTTGCACTTTTCACAACACCTCGCTGTGCTGCTCCAGCGTAGTATAAATCCGCTGTTTCTCGAAATTTTAATTATTTTTTTCTCCCCCGTTGTGTTTTCGATAATAAATCAGGATAAACTATATTGTTTTTGCTTTGAAAATCCGCCTCTTATAGGTGTCACAAATCATACTTCAAATCAGGCTGTGTTGTTATTATTCCGCATGGCTATATAACTTCTCTGTTTTTTTTATAAAAAGAAAAAGAAAGTAAAATACAGCCTATATATACCATTCCATTCATGAAAAAATAATTGTTGAAAATGCCCTCTTTTTTTAAATCAAACACATACACACACACATACATACACACAACACACACACTGGTTGATGCTTCCAACAGCGCACTAAAAACTACGATGGCTAAAGAGGCGCTAAGTGCTGCTCAAATACTTTCACTACGGATTTTTGGTTCTCATTTCTGATTGGCTGCCAGGCTCCCCGGTGACGCGCCAAATAGACACGTGCCTCGGACCAGTCAAGTTGACGAAGAGGTGTCACGTGACGTTCCCGGCATTCTCCTGGGGGCGCATCCATCCCCTGAAGGGGACAGTCCGTGTCCCATTGCCCGGAGGGGCGGTTTGTCGTGCTGTGATTGGTTGGTTAGTTGGTTGTCAGCGGAGACCGCGTTGTGGAGGAAGAGAGAGAGGGTACCCTGTTTCTGTTTGTTTTAGACTCTCTGTTTCCCTGGGATACCATGTTGGAAGAGGTAACTATCACATCCAATATTAGCTATAGTTTAATCAACATCTGGTCATAATTCATAAAGATTTTCCACGAGTGTTGTAAATGTAGCCTATTACAAGTTAATAGAGACTTTTCGAGCATATAATCGAACTGTCCTTGCGACTATACAGGTAAAATAACAATACATATTATAGACTGCATGGTTTAAAACCACACAGTTTAACTATAGCCTCGTTCCCAGCTTCTATGCAGTTTAATACAAATTGGTGTGTTCTTCCCCCGATCTAGGATGTGGATTCAACCACTAGTAACCAAGTGGTTCTAGGATAGGCTGTTTCTAAGGTGTGTAGAGTAAAGGACATATCCACTCAAACGTGCAATTAACGCTTGCCTTTAATACTCAGCGATTCCTATAGCAGGTGCAGCATGCAGGGACAAGCAGCAATGCAGGGAAGAGACCATATTGGCATTTAGTAAATACAATGATTTAGCCTATTTATTATAGGTCTCAAATCTAGGCCAAGGGGAAACCGTCTGCACTTTATAAAGCTTTATAAAGCAGAGAAAATAATGATATAGGCTAATAATAATCAGAAGACGATAACCTGCTGTAGGCGGCATCCGAAGGTCATGTTTGTTTATTTATTTGTTTATTTGAAAATGATCCCCATTTGATGCCATGACATGCAGTCTTACTGGATGCATGGTTGTGTTGTGCAGTGGATGCAAGGTAGCTTATTGGGAGATTTAGCCGAAATAATCGACTTCATCATAATAAGGCTATGACGTCTTTACGGTCTTTATAGCCTATATATGCCCACAATAGTCAATTATAGTAAATTATGCCTTAATTCTTGCCTGAATATTTGGTTTCTGCGTGTTAACAGCAGAGGGCTTTAAAAAATACCAAGCGATGCCAAGAGAAACTGTGTTAGATCAGTGGGCTGAACGGACACCCCTCTGCTCCACCCAACCCATGCCTCGGGTCAGAATGAGAACGCAGGCCAGGCGTAAGAGAGAGAGCGAGAGAGCGAGAAAAAAGCACACACAACACATCGCCAACTGGCGCTGATGTAACACTATAGCATGTGACAGAATGACACCGTGAATCCCTGTGTGCAAACAGTGCAATCAGTGAACGATGCTGCTTTCTGAGACAGCACGACACATTCGAAATAAAGCCATTTGGGGGGAGTTAGAGTATAGGAGTAGCCATGGAAATGCCCAAACGCTGCTTGGGGGAGTTGGCATGCGTTGGATGTGAGGATGACAGCCTGCCAGTCTATAGGGCTATAGGCTAAGCAGGTTTTATCATTCAGGGTAAAATCCGCTTATATTGCAATAATTAAAAGCAAAAGGCAAAAGCCATTCTGTATTAAATCAGTTCTCATTTATTCATCATATATGGCTACCGGTATCTTTATTAAAATCTGATTCCCGACCAGAATTGATATAATTGAATTAACCTATATATTTGTAATGTCATAAGCATATAGTCTGTTCCTATACTGACCCCGATCGACGCATTTCACCATCAGCCTATTTTGGACAAATGCCCACATCTAGCCATAGCCTATTGTCATGAATAACGATCATTTATTTCCTAAAACTGTGAAGTCTCCATGCACGGAACAAGGAATAGGCTAAACAGCTCCGAGGCGAGGCCACTTGGCAGATATGCCTACCAGTTGTCAGACTGCTGGTCCCTTCTATAGGAGAAGAAAAGCAACATGCATTAAATAATAATGGTCCATAACCATTGAAACCTATATACGTTCGACCCCCCCCCCTCTCTCTCTCTCGCACGCACGCACGTGCACACACACACACACACACACACACACACACACACACACACACACACACACACACACACACACACACACACACACACACACACACACACACACACACACACACACACGCACGGCACACACAGACACGTGCACTCATGTCACCCTCCAGCACTGTTTTCCGCAGAAGTGCATGGAAATTAGCTGCTCTGTAGAAATGAACTGCAACCTTTGAACTGTGTTTAGTTGCACGTCTGCGGCAGACAAATGTAAGCTAATTAAAGCCGGTATGATCATTAAAACAGATATTCTTAGAATCTTAGGTCCTACACATCATGATAAAGATAGAAAACACGTAACTTGTGACGCATGCATGCCATCTTCCCCATTACGCATGCAGGAAATTCAGATAGCGAATAGCTATCTGCGAAGACTGCGAATAGCCCAAAGTGATTGATATATATAATATTTGATATAGACTGTTACAGTTGTTAAATGTATAGATTGTCGTTATCACTTTCCCAAATTTCCCAATCAGTCACAGCCGGATTAGCTATAGGCTATCACGTAAGCAAAGCTACATATCTTACGTTTTGTCTTTTAGGCTATTGAATATAATCTTTATGGCAAGGCATGATATTATGTTAGAATGCGCACTTGGGCTATAACAAATTATCTGCATTTTTCTTAGACAATTCTCGAATTGAATGAGGATGGATACAGATGCATATAGGATACTTTTATTTTTACATTTCTTAACATTCCTCGTATATAGGCTACTTTATTTATAGATTAAAATATAGGCATAATAATCTAATAGCATGATACCCTGTTTCTATAGGCTACTGAAGACATAGTGACGTGCCCTTGAGCAAGACACTGAATCCCGCCACTGCTCGCACGGCTCTGTTCACTGCACATTTCAGCAGGTGCAACAGTGCATTGCAAGTGAACTTGGCCAATAACGACAAACAAACAACATTCAATAAAGAATGGACGGGTTGACGAAACATTGGTTTCTTCTTGCTTATCCTGTTATGGCAAACCCCAGGATCCATATTCTGGCGAAAACTTTTGTAGAAAATAGCAGATCGACAAGCTCACGATCGACAAGCTCACATTGATTTGCAACTGCTATTGTGAGCTTCATGTCGATCGGCTATTTTCAGCGAAGATATTTTATCTTTTCAGAGTGAAAAGTCACTGTAAAGCGCTGAGGGACTCGGCACAACCATACAGGGTTTTAGTGGTTAATTTGAGCCTTTATTCAGTGAATTGCAAGATGTTAGAAAACATGCTTGTGCGTGCGAGTCACCTACATTTCATATTCCACATTTTTCAATATACATTTGTCACTATATATAGTTTACAAACAAATACCAAAACGTTGGACATACAGGTTATTTACGCCAGTCTCTGTCAGGCCTCCAACGTAGGCTGGTCTCTCACGGCTATAGGCCTATAGTGCAGATTGACTACATCTCTTGTGTTTGATGTTGTGTTAAAATAGCCTTGAATATAGGATAGTGTAAACTCTAAAGCTTTCTTTTAATCAGATTTAGCACAGTTTTGAGTGTGCATGCGGAGGCACCCTTTAATTGTTCATCTGGCTTCATTTTAACTCCAGCACCTCGCCCAAGTCTATATACTGAAGATGAGCGGTGGGTTTTATTCCCCACTATTTTCAATTTGTCTGATCAACTTCTATTAGTGTGATTCAAAGTATCCTATATCTGTTCTGATAACACAGATCCTGATTCACATCTCCTCAGGCCGCGTCTTCTGCGTCTTCTGCGTGTTAATTAGACTGTGAAAGTGCACAACTTCCAAGAGACTGTGACATGTTTTACACATGCACTCTCGAAGTTAAATAAACACCCAGGGTTTTACTGTGTGTTTCCCGGGCCCATCATCCCATGCACTTGCAGCAGAGGCAGAGCCGCTGGCCAAAGAAGCTATCGGCCTATAGCCATACAGGGCAGGCCATTTATTTGACGCCGTGTGATGCGGTCTGTTTGGACAGGACGCCTTGGTCAGGCCCGGAGCTTGAAATCGAAGAGACAGCTTCAGTTGTCAGGGGTCCCGGCGTCTGTCACTTGTGTTTTTTGTTTTGTTTTTTCACTTTTCTCTGAGCATGTTTGCACTGGAATCTGATTTGTCTATAGCCTACACAGGGAAATTCCTGCGCAACATGCTATTGTATTAGTCATCGATTGTCTATATTATTTTGTTATGTATTTTGGTGTTATTTATTGATGAATTGAATATAGGACCACAATGGAAACAAACAAGTTACAGGACTTTTTGTGTTATCCCTTTAGCTCAAATGTCTGAATGTACCTCGTGTACATTTCTGTCTGCAGTTATTCAATTAATGAATCAATCAATAAAAGTATATGGCAAACATATTGGCATAAGCCTTGACAACGATTGGACACATATACAGTAATACAGTATAGGACTTATATATTGCTCTTTTTATAGGCTATAGCCTTCTCCGTTCTCACGGACTGTATTGTTATATTAGTTTGTCAAACACATGGATTTCGAATAACCATGAATATAAACTTTAAAAAAGTGGTTTCTCATTGAAAACCTGAAAATCCTGGTTATATTTATTCTGGGTTATATATCTAAACCACGTGAACTTGAAAAATCAAGCTGCCTGCATGGATTAAAGAAATCTTAAACATTTCGACTTTTGACGTTAATCCGTTCATTTGCAGGTAATTATCCTCAGCTCCAATATAGTTTGCATGAAAGAAAAACACAATTGCCTATAATTCACAGAAAAGTGACTTAATTCATATTGTCTGACGTGTAGAAATGATCCGGTTGCAGGCCTATATTCTTACCCTTGTTGCAAGTGCAACTCCTATAGAATTTGTTTAGGCTATATGCCAAAATTGATGTGGCATGCACGCACAAAGTTCGTATACAGGCCACATCCATTATTATATAGTCCATGTGTGTAGGCCTACTAACCAACCCGTTTTCGAGATTATAATTTTCATTGCCTACACTACACACATATACTTTCAGTGGTTTTGCGAACTTGTTTAGGCCTATGGCCTACTCTCAATTCCGTTGTTTTTCTGGTTTAAGTGAAGTAATATTAGCTATAGCAGGTGTTGATTAACCTAATCTTGTTTAGTTTTTTTTAATTTATCATCACACGTGTAAATTGTTGAAGAACAAACTAGGCATATACTTTGTTCAATGTTCTATATAACTTCTTGCACAAGCACAAGCTATAGGCCTATATATTTGACGTTAGGCCGACTTGTGACAATTGCAATTGAATTGGCAAATTCCAAACATTTGTGTATTTCTGTCTGAGACAGCTTCCGTCAACGAGAAACATATATACAACATGATAAAACAGGTGTAAAACCGCGATATGGTGACAAGTCACTATAGATTTTTTTTAAAGAATAAACCAACTCGCTCGCCAACGAATCCCAAAGCCCCAAATATATATAGGTATATATATATTATTATATATATATATTTATTTTTGTTGCATAATAACTAGTCTCTCTTACACATTTCAAAGATAGTGAGTGTCGCTGCTGTCTATCGCCGTGGTCTCAGGAGACTGTAGGTCCGTGGTGATATCAGCCCGGACCGGAGACAAAGCCGGGGTCACCGTGGACCCCTCCGCTTCCTGTCCGCCTTTTGAACAACAAACTGGAGGAAAAGAAACACGAGGGGGTCGCCGAGGATGAGAGACAGAGGTTAGGGGACACTTCCTATTTTCTCTCTGTCTGGATAACTTATGTGTTGTGTGCGAAACGAACCGAACACAATGATATCTACACTTGGCAAACTTTTTGAGTTTTTTTAGCCTTTGAATATAATATCAATATATGACTCAGTCAGCTTTAGCCTACAACATAAAAAAGTTTCCAGAGTCATGTCATGCATTCCGGCTAATTATGACTCCTCCCGGACATCTCGTTTGGTCCTTTAACAAGTTATGTAGGCCTATATGCTAGTACCGGTACTTGAATAGGAGCTTTAACTATAGTGAAGCCTACAATGAAATGATTTAGTTGGCTAAATTGGCTAGCTTTCTTTTTATATAGTTCAATTAATTACCCCCCACCCCCAGGTTCGTGGTTTAAAAGATATAGACTAATTCATTTAATAAATAATTTCAGTCCTCAGCCTACCTGCTGCAGGCCTCTCTCTCTCTCTCTCTCTTCTTCGTCTCAGTTCACTTCAGTTCCACAACTGTCCCTAAAGAGTCTCCCGACACTTTCTCCTTCCCTGGCCTGTGACGGGACGTTACTTCAAAGGGCTCCGTCCGGAGACTTGTTGACGGGTATCAATTACTGCTTTAATCCCCATGATCGCCCTGCCGTGGATAAAACCCCCGTGAAAAGCCAGCAGGCATGCAGGCCGGCCCGGGGAGTGAGCCAGCTTGGGACGCTGCCCTCTCTCTCAGCTCCAGTCGTGCTTTGCGGCCTGGTTTTGTCCGCCTGGGCCCATGGCTGGTCTTGCATGAGTTACCAGCTCCAGACGACAAAGAAAAGGTTTTGGTCGATTGCTTTTTAATTTTGAAAGGATAACTTTTTTTTCTCTCTCTCACCCAGACTAACTGAGACAAACCACATGGGTCTAACAGCCTTTATACAGTTGTTTTTGAAGTGTTTATATTTGTGTAGAAGAAAGAGAAAAAAAGGCAAAAAAAGTGTTTAGGTTTAGATGCATTGATTAAAAATGTATGAAACTGGCTCAACCACTTTCATTTCATATATCGATGTATTTATTCTTAAAAAAAGTTCTAAACAATGGTCGTCTAACAATATTATCCACAGGCCACAATATCCTCTCAAATAATTTCATATAGGGCCCACACACACAAACACACACACACACACACACACACACACACACACACACACACACACACACACACACACACACACACACACACACACACACACACACACACACACACACACACACACACACACACACACACACACACAGAGAGAAAAAAGGCTTTTTTAACAACATGACAGCTAAGATTGTGATCTCATGGTAAATGTTAAATCCTTAATTTCCCAAAACATGCTTGAAAAATAACTTGGGTCAAGAAAGTGTTGAACCAAGTTACTTTAATAATGGTTTTCCAAAGGCATGACCTTGACCTAATGCGGAAGACCATTTCCCTGTTCCTTTATGCTTCTCCCCCATACAATCATTCAGCCATCAGGCCATATATTATTATTTCACTAAAATATCATAGTTTAAAATGCCCTAATTAATTTTCTTCCTCTTTTTTAATCTTATCTTGCTGATTGAATCTGGTTGTTAAGTAAGTACAGTGTCTGCAAAACCCTGGGGAAGTTTTCTATTAGTCGCTCTCTGGCTTCTCTCTCTCCACTTTGGCTTCTGCAGGTCAGTCTCAGTTTTTCAATTAATACCCCTGTTATAAAAATGTAATCATGCCTTTTAATGATCTGATGACAATATTCAATCTACAGAGAATACAGCTTAGGGCTGTCGAGAATGATAATCTTTCGTATAACAAAGACAAATGTTTTCATTTTCTGCAGAACACAAGTTAGTCAACAACACAAACTTTGTTTGTTTCCAGTGTTCTCCTTTCCTTTAGCTATACGAACCTGTTTACACCATGGCAGAACCTTGACCTGAAGTCTGATTTCCCCCTTTCTTTTACTGAAATATGTGTTGTCCTTCATTTTTTAAGCATATGCTTGCTAATAATGTGAGTAACTTAGTTGCGACGGAAGAACTGGGTCTCATGGCTCATATTTGTCTAAAGGCTTCCGCATCTTTTAGTTCAGTTTGAGTTACATTCTTACTGTATTTTAAGCCCCCACTTCTGTGTTCACAGCCACCTGATGTGGCTGACCTGATGCTTATTTCTAACCATGTGTGTGTGTGTGTGTGTGTGTGTGTGTGTGTGTGTGTGTGTGTGTGTGTGTGTGTGTGTGTGTCTGTGTGTGTGTGTGTGTGTGTGTGTGTGTGTGTGTGTGTGTGTGTGTGTGTGTGTGTGTGTGTGTGTGTGTGTGTGTGTGTGTGTTACCTGTAGCCTATACGCACACATGTGACATGTGTACTGTAAACAGTACACGCAGGGCAACATTGGGCATATCCAGAATCTCTCTCATTATTCCGTTTGCTTTCCATGCAGGAGTGACATGCAGAAAAGGTTCGGCGGGGTCAGGAATTGAACCCAGGACTCACTGTCAGGCTGCATCAGAGCATGGTTGCCATTCATTCATTCATTCATTCATTCATCACACTGTAGTTTGTGTGTGTCCACAGCAAGGGGTAACAAACCCATTATATAACCCACTATCAGTCAACAAAATTATTTTCTGAAAACATTTGAGGTGAAAAATAAGCAAAACAGATGCCAACTCTTGATTCATATTTGGCCTATAACACCTAGTTTGACACTTTGTGAGTTTGACACAATTTTAGTGAGCCATCTGCACTCAATGCAATGGTGGCCATGTTTGTTGCCAGGGCAACAAGAGAAGCAGCGCTTCCTCATTCCTTTAACGAGCACCTTACATTAAAGCCTTTCTTATCTGTATTCATAAAATTAACCCCACCCCACAGTGAACAGTAAACGAATGGATGAACAATGAGGATTTTACTGTGTACTGCACTAAGTACAGTATATCACTATATATCAGTATCACTTTAAGGATTGTTTCTTAATAAATTGCTTTATGATCGAACCAAATGTGGATCAACACTGAGGTTATCCTTTAAGCTCCATGGCCTTTTAGTGGAAGAAATTAACTGCATTGTGCAGTTGTTGTTGCAGCCAGGCATAGGCCTATACGAGAGAAAATGTGAATCACATATTAAACAAGGACATTTGGATATCAAACTAGAAAAAGTGCTCCTCTGAGCACAGGTGTCTGCCAGGTCAGGTAGGTTTTTGTGGGCCAGCAATGTTCGGAATTCACCAATCAGGATGGAATATGAAAAACCGGACAGATCTGTTTTGATTACTTGACTTATAGAGATGATGTGCACCGATTTGCGTGATGTTTGGAACTTTGGACAAAATTTGTAGGAGTGATTTAACAGCGGCAGAGATAGCTGTCTGCAGACGGGCCACACCTTTCGGCCTGGTGGAGAGTGGAGACAATGAACAGTATAGTGAATACAGTGGCAATATATTGTATATGTGAACATGGGCTTGGGGCCCATGAGCTGTGATGAATACCATGTAAATCAGTATGGTATGGCTATACCTTTCTGTTACTGTGCTGTAAAGATAAACAACATGCATGCAGGATGCCTGTGGCTTTCAAACTATATTTATGGAATGCTATAGAGTCTGGAAATAGTTTTCATAACAACATGCATGCAGGATGCCTGTGGCTTTCAAACTATATTTATGGAATGCTATAGAGTCTGGAAATAGTTTTCATAACAACATGCATGCAGGATGCCTGTGGCTTTCAAACTATATTTATGGAATGCTATAGAGTCTGGAAATAGTTTTCATAAAGTTTGACAGTGTATAGTAGACTGTATGTTGCAGTGTCTGCAGTGAGTTGGGGCAGAGAGCCCATAGTATTCACAGAGAAACCCAGAGGTTCCCAACCTTTTTATACTAAAGTACCAGTATAAAAAGTATTTATTTAGTTAAGATATAAGGAGTGTATAGCTGCACTGCACAACTGATCATATCAGCACAACTGATGATATTTCTAATGTGATTTATCCGTTCTCAAATCTGTCTGTCATGCTGTCATGCCCATTTCAGCACGGCTCGATAGCCTATTTCAACCAATTGCTTGGTCAGAAAAACTACCTGTAGTAATATAAATATTTCATTCCACTTTTGTCTTTTTTCTCCTTTTTTGGGCGACTTCTCTGGTGGTACAAGTACCTCAGGCAGTGTTCCCAGATTGTGCGAGACAATTAGCAACCAGTTCTATGAAAACAAGTCCAAAAGAAGCGACTATAGGCCACATGAGCACTTTTAAACCTATACTGTACACAACATCTACAAGCATCTACAAGCTCACAATGTGTCATCTTTTAGATCTTCTATTTTTGGAAAGAATATTGGGGAAAATGTGAACAATTTTTAAATATTTTGTGTTTTCAAATGTTTTCAGATGGGGATATACAGACAATTACATATTAATTTGGTGGCTCCTTGACATGCAAATGTTTGAAAACCACTGGTTTAAACAATATAAGAAACAGGCCAAAAAAAAGAAGAGAAAAATGCAATCCACAACTACCAATAATACATATTACATATTATGTACAAGCAACTTTACAGAAAAACAAGCCCATGGTCGCTTATAATAAGCACACATGGCAACATTGGCCAAGGGTGTGGGTCAAATGTAGCCTCAACGGTTCCCTCTTGTGGTTTGTTTAAAGGGGACAAGATAATTCCCACATTTATACTGCAGGTCTATGCATACACCGTTTTTGGCTGGACCTTGAATGGACACAGCCTTAGATCTTTGAGTGTATTTGACTGAGTGAAACGTTATGCCATGCCCATTGGTCAGCCGGTTGGCCTACCAACGGACTAGCCAATCAAAGAGCAATCATCCCTCCAGGCTATGGGATGTAGTAGTCAGTCCTCTGTTGACTGAATCTGAATCTCTTCACCATGCAGAAAAAAGAAAATGCAGATCTAAAAGCTCACAATGGGTGAGTTGTGATGCATTGTGAGCTTGTAGAAGATCGTCTGTCTGGCCTAATATGGGACGTTGGGGTTCAAGTGGTTCATTAAAGCTGCCATTGATTGGTTGGTTCGTTGATTGATTGATTGATTGATTGATTGAATACTTTATTAACAGGTTGCAGATTGTACAGAAGATTGTTAAAAGAATAACACAAAAAGCCCTGGGGCTTGTTTCTACTGTGGTCCTGTAAATAATAACACATTTTGGACAAAATGTGTAGGAGTAGTCTCAAAATGTGTATTTTGAAGAAAATACAAAATTAGATTTTACAACCTGCAAGAGTTATAGGCCAAAGCATGACGCGTCAAGAATGTGTCGCAGAAGCACAGTCACTCACTGGCCTTCCATCCATCATAATATACTGCCTTGTAACGCAAGGCAGTAATATAATATACTGTCTTGTACAGCCTTTGGCCGTCCAGCCTCACCATGTATCAGTCAGGGTCTTCTCGGCCTCGCAGAGACAACTAGAAAAAATGCCCTTCTGGGCACAGGTCTCCACCAGGAGGACAGGAGTGTGTGTGTGATGTTTGGCAAAATGTTTAGGAGCAATGTAAACACGTGTGTGTGTGTGTGTGTGTGTGTGTGTGTGTGTGTGTGTGTGTGTGTGTGTGTGTGCGCGTGTGTGTGTGTGTGTGTGTGTGTGTGTGTGTGTGTGTGTGTGTGTGTCGCGACGCGGCCTGTTGTAGCGACACCATGAGGCTGATTTGAAAACTGTCAAGTAGCATTTCTTCCAAAGCCTAGTGGGAATATGCATGCACAGTTTCACCACAATTGGACGCTGCGTTGAGTAGTTGTGGCGATTTGTACAAAACGGGTACAAAGCGGGCTACTCCTGAAAAGTTTAGAAGCCAATCGTAGCCAATGAGGGTGGATTATGAGAAATCAAACAAACCTGTCTTGATCACATGACTATGGAGAGCATGTGTACCGATTTGCGTGAAATTTGGATCAAATCTGAAGGAGTAATATTAGAAAATGTGTTTTACATATGTCGGCCTCCTGGTGGTTGAAAATGTTCATGTGGCATTTCTTCCTCGGCCTAGTGGGAATGTGCGTGCACAATTTCACGGAAATCACACGATGTGTTCATGATTTGCAGCATTTTGTTTGAAACTGAGCACTCCTGCGAACTTTGGAAGCCAATCTTAGCCAATCAGGATGGAGTCTGAGAAATCTGAAAGACATGTTTTGTTGAATGGCTCTAGAGAGACTGTGTACCAATTTGCGTGATGTTTGGACAAAATCTGTAGGTGTACTGTCCAAAAACTTGTTTTGCACAAAGCGGCCTCCTGGTGGCGCTATAACAGGCCGTTCTGGAAATTTTGGGGCAGAGGTTCATCGTTGGCATCCAGGGAGTGTGTGTGCAAAATTTGGCATCGCCCGGGTTAACGGTGCCGGAGATTAGCTGTTCACAGACGGACGGACGGACACACACACGGACACACACACGGACGGAGTGCAAAACATACTCTCTCCCCATGCCTTCGGCCTGGTGGAGACAACAAATGGAGCAGGGGGAGTCTGGAGCCACGGGTGAGTCTTAACCAGCCACGTGACTGTTAGTACGTCGGACCAACATATGCGCCCCGAGGGAGTCAACAGATAAAAAGACTGTAAGTATTGCTCTTGCAACTACATTTATACCACCCCCCCCCCCAACACACACACACACACACACACACACACACACACACACACACACACACACACACACACACACACACACACACACACACACACACACACACACACACACACACAACAACAAAATAAAAAGCAATAAATAAGCCATATCATGTGATGTGCTATACTTCATTAAACTTTAACAGCAAATATTACTGACAACTACAGAAAATGTAGTTGCAGATGGGAATTCACTCATAGGCCTACAAGATCCATCCATAATGGGTTCATACTGGGTTTTGTTTGTCTTGTTAATTCACAAAAGGTAAAAAAGTACCACATTTTTGTCTGAGACAAAATGTTTTCGTGCCTGTCTGTCGTGTGTCAGTCCGTTTGTCCTTCTGTGAGCAACTAATCTCCAACACAGTTGGACTGATCGGCATTAAACTGTGTATGTATACTTCTTGCCTTGGAGGCCAAGTAGAAACCTTACTCTGCCCCAAAATTCGCACATTGGCTCGTAATACTATACTCACCAATATATAGGTTATATAGCACCACTAGGAGGCCGATCGGTACACAGTATCTCTGGGGTCATGTGATCAAGATATACATTTGTTTGCAGGCCCTGTTTAGGCAGACCTGGCGGAGACCTGTGCTCCCAGGAGCACAGTTTTCTAGTATGCACAGTCACTTTGTTACCCCAGTGCACCGCACAGTTTCAGTCTTACATTTGTTTTTATTACAATTTCAGCATTTTACCAAAATTACATATGTGCATACTGCATACCATTTTCAACACCGATCCAGCAGATCCAGTCCTGTCTGTATGCCTTACACGTATAGTGCAAAGAAACATTAAGGAATGCACTGCATTTCGGTGAGAAGGAATTCTACTGAATCAAAGAGTGTCCTCTCTAGCACAAGAAGGGTTTTGTACACGTGGACGGACGAACACGCACGCACGCACGCACGCACGCACGCACGCACGCACGCACGCACGCACGCACGCACGCACGCACGCACGCACGCACGCACGCACGCACACACACACACACACACACACACACACACACACACACACACACACACACACACACACACACACACACACACACACACACACACACACACACACACACACACACACACACACACACACACACACACACACGTATACTCACCAGCAGTACTGGGCAATTATTCATTATATTGTCTTTTGTGGCTGGGCTTTTGGATATTACACAATACCAATTTCTATGCTGAATATCTTTTAGGCCCCTAATGAGTTCTCAGTGTGGTGCCTCTTATAAAACAGACCTCCCAGCCTCAATAAAATGATTAGAAATGCAAATGGGTCTACATGATTAGTTTTTCAATTTCATGGATTCAGTCCTGTGGTTGAATCTAAGAGACAACTAAATCTAGTAGCCAACATTCCCTTCTGGTGCACAAACTGTGGGCCATGACCCAAATTTGGGTTGTGGGAGATATCTATTGGGATCATGTACAACAACATTAGAATGCCAATGCAATTACATGAGCTAATGCAAAAATCAATGAGCAAATGTACTTGAATTGTTGAAATGACTACTAGTGGAAAAGCTAAAACCACGAGTTAAATTGCATTGGAAAATGACAAATGAATAGGAAAAATAATATTACAAGAGCACAAAAGTACCGTAGAAGGAATTTAGCCTGGGTCCACAGCTCCACACCATAGACCCTGCCCACTCTTCAGGAAGCTTCAGTCTGATCAGGCTAGAACAAATTAGTAACTTTGAAATGCTATAATCAAACGGTGCTGTCAACCAGCTGGGTTGACAGAAGAAAATGGATGGCAAAACTCTGATTGAGTAAACCTTCAAGGCTCAATCATCTGAAAGATGAACAACCTGCTTGGGTTGGGGATTTGGGGAGCTTTCAGGACGGAAAGAGCCAACCACCTTCTTCTACTTTTACACCCTGCCATTTTAAAGGTATATTCAGTGATTTCACTTAATTCAAATATCTTATTTATTTATTTGTGTGTTTGTGTGTTTGTTTGTTTGTTTGTTTGTTTGTTTGTTTGTTTGTTGGCCTGTTGTGTTGCCCCCCACTGTAGAGCGTGTGCATGTGCACATCTTGTTACCGGGGCGGACGGGGGGTTATCCAAATCACCCAAATCACTGAATGCTCCTTTAAACTGAGATTATTTAATATTGAAAATGGCAAATGTATGTATGCTTTTAAACAAGTTTGTAAATGCCCCCATTCTTTAGACATGACACGTGAATATAATTCCTTGTTTATCTCCTGTCCTTGTTGATTAGACTCTCATTTGACTCACACCTGCCCTGTCCAAGGCTATTTGACTCACACCTGCCCTGTCCAAGGCTATTTGATTGGTTGTGTTTCATTTTTAACTAAGGACTGCAATGGAAATAAGCCGTTGGCGTTCTAACATGTTCTAACATGTATAACTATGTGCATCTTTCTGTACATGTAAACATTGTCAACTAGAAAAAGTGCCCTTCTGGGCACAGGTCTCCACCAGGAGGATAGGACTGTGTGAGATGTTTGGCAAAATGTTTAGGAGTAATATAAACATGTTTGCCTTTGATGGCAATTGGATGATTTGAGGCATTTTGTTCCAAAAATGTGTTTTGCAAAAATCAACCTGTTGGTGGCGCTATAACAGGCCAATGTGAAAAGGGTGGGATATATTCCTAATTCCTCAGCCTAGTAAGAAAATGTGTGAAAGATTTCACGTAAATTGCATGCTGCGTTCATGATTTGAGGCCTTTGTTCAAAACGGGGCAATCTTGCAAACTGTGAAAGCCAATTATAGCCAATTAGGATGGAATATGAAATATCGGACAGATCCAACTTGAGCACATGACCATAGAGATACCGTGTAACGATTTGTGAGATTTTTGGACAGAATCTGGAGGAGTAATATAAAAAAAATTATTTTACAAAAGTCGGCCTCCTGGTGGCGCTATAAAAGGCAGATGCGGAAAATGCAGGTCAAAGGTTTGTCCTTGGCCTCTAGGGAGTGTGCATGCAACGTTTAACGCAGATCGGTGCAGTTTTACGTAAAGAATGTGAAAAGCTGCCTCATGGTGGCGCTATAACAGGCCGTTCTGGAAAATGTGGGGCAGAGGTTCATCGTTGGCATCCAGGGAGTGTGTGTGCAAAGTTTGGCATCGACCGGGTTAACGGTGCCGGAGATTAGCTGGTAACGGACGGACGGAAGGACACACACACGGACGGACGGAGTGCAAAACATACTCTCTCCCCATGCCTTCGGCCTGGTGGAGACAATAAACATATAAATCAATCAATCAAAAAGTGTGCACCCGGAGCGCAGGTCTCCACCAGGCCTGCAAACTAGAGGTTCTTCTTTGGCGTACTCGGAGTGTGCGTGCAAAGTTTCAGGCCAACAGTGCCGGAGATTAGCTGTTCACAGACACACACACTCACACACACACACACACACAGACTACTACTTACAGGAGGCATGACTTGCTCTCACCAATGTGGTGGCCCAGTTGACGCATCGCTCCACTGAGCAGCAGCTAGGAGCCATTATACGTACAGTATCGATTGTAATCGGTCTCACCAACCCACCTCCGGGAAGCAAGACAAGAAGAAAACATTTGATCGTTGGATGTTTGAGTTTGTCTCTGATGCTGAAGCACATACTCAAACTGACCTAGATTTTTCAATCTTTCCTCCCCTTCTTTAGCCCTTTTCCAGTTAGTTTTCCAGCCAGTTAGGTGATGAGAAGAATTGGAGCATATAAGGTCTTACATTTTGAATGACATACCGAATTTTTATCTTCTAATCTTCTAATCTTTTAGGAATATTATGTTTGATAATATCACAATTGAACAATTGAATGAAAAATGTAGGCTATGTAAAAGCGGCTCTTTTGTTTTTAATGAAAAAAAGAAAATCTAATCTGTAGCCTATGGTAGAGTTTGTTAATACAATATAGGTTGTATTTTGTCTCCCTGCTCTTCTATTGAGACATTTTGACTGTGTCAAAGGTCATGTCTCACTTATAGACAGGATCTGACGGACATGATTAAATGTATCCCCTGAGCAAGCAGACAGGCTCTATTAGCTCAATGGTAAAAATCTCAGCACTTGCACAGGAAACCTGTTTCAAATCTGGGGTGAATTTGTTTTCATATTAAATTCTTCCCCCCAAAATAGCACAAATACCAGATCTACAAGCTCATGTGTTGTGATGCAACACACTGTGAGCTTGTAGTTCAGTTATTTTCACTATTTGACATACATACGTATAAGTGGGTAAGAAAATGCCACCAGCTGTTTGCTTAACAAATCAAACCCCTGCTCTTGATGATAATCATGCTTTAATCATTTTCACGTTCTGTTGTGCATCCATGTAAGGCTACCAACAAAAAGTAAGGAATTCTCTTGAGACAGCAGCACCACTTGGCATCTATATGGGAAGTGAATGCTGGCCCAGTTCCCAGAGCAGTCCAGTCAGCAGGCCAGGTTGACTGTCAGGTCTCCTACCAGCTCCACACTGGAGGCTGCCTGCTCTGACTGGGAAGACACAGGCTGACGGACACAGCAGGGGCTCTGCTGTATCCGGGCAGGGCTGAGTATAGAGGGAGACTACTTTACATTACTTCATTATTCAGGATCCTTTTAGGTGGTGGGCGTTTTACCACACAGCTTATCTTTATTCTTGCATAGGTGTAATAGTTATGAAACAGGAAAGAAGTTTTAGTCTCAGGTACTTCTATTAGTTCTATACAACATATTTCTTCCCCATGTATAATGTGTTGAAATGCGGCCCCACTGGCCAATGATAGGCTACCTATTTATGTCTACAATACATGATTGCAGACTTCAGGAGAGCCCCCCACTGCTCCCTCCACTGGCCATCAACAACACAACAGTCTTGATTGCTGAGTGAGACATTCAAGCTGCTTGGACCTACTACCATCTCCATTCTACATATATACTCAAAAAGGTTGATGTACTTGCATCAGCTGAATTGAAATGGACTGACATCCCAGTTCTACACGTATCGAGTCTGTCCTCGCCTTCTCCATCACGGTCTGGTTCAGTGCAGCCACCGAGCGGACACTCACACCTTTCTGTGTCATCAGGTCAGTAGCCCCAGAGACTGCAGGGCTTCTCGTTTTCACAAGAAAAAGAAAAGCCTGGGCAAAACGAGCCACATTTCCTGGTCTAGGAGTGAGAGTGAACTATATTGCAGAGGGGCGTCAGTGACGTCAGTGTTCTCCGCTGTTTTCTATACCGGGGAGGGGAGAGGTAGGAGGGGGCGGGGGCAGGGGCGGTCAAAAAAAAGTACAGTCGCTATCCTCAAGTAGTGCCTTAAATGATTCTATAGAGACCAGTTTGTCCATAGAATAATTTATATTTATGTAGTGAGACAGGCAATATAAGATAATTTACTATATCTTTTTTATTTGTCTCATCTGCTGTAGACCCCCCTATCTGTCTTTTTTCTGCTGGACTGCAGTGCCCCACATCAAACTCCTTATAAAGTGACCATACACTCCCTGGCCAATAATCAGATGCTTATAGCCTATGTGCAGTCTTTGAGTGAAAAAACTAAACAAAAACAAAACAAACATCTTAAGCATTTATCCAGTAAAGTATAAGAATAGATGATCGTGTCACTCTTGCAATCCTCTTATGAAGATACAACTTTACACCAGTGAAGGGGGGAAACACCACATAGGTAAATGGTTTTAATCAATGTGCTACGTCACATCATATGTGTCTGAGGAGAAGATGTCTAAATCTGACCATCATACCTGTATGGCCATCAGGTGATGTCTACCTCATTAATGTAGCTGTCAACCACTGGATCCAATTACTGCTCTCAATTCTCTCAGTCTGATGCATAACCTCTTTCAAATGAAAGCACATAGAGGAATGAGACTAGACAGATGCAGAGCAGAGGACAGGAGAGTTGTGGAGGGGGTCAGGGGACACAAGGTATAAGACAAAAGGAAGCGAAAGACCAAAGGTGGTGCCTGCATCGTAGGAAGTGTCTAAATCATAGATAATGCCTAATTTTAGTAATTTATGCTCTGGGTATGTTGTGTCGTGTGAAGCGCTGAAAATATCTAACACCACAACAAATCAATCTGCTATGAGTTGTGAGCTAGTTTTGTTGTTTGGCTTATACTTCCTATACTATACTATAGGCTATTTTTGGCATGTGACAGCGTTGACAAAGTATGTAGGGCTTAAATGGGGATGTTTAAATTTCCTACCTGCAGGGTCAGGCGCTTACCAGCTACATCATTAATGTAGCTGTCAAAGAGAGGATCCCAATTACTGGTCCTAATTGGCCGCATCCCAGTTTGTCAAGGTCTTTTAGAGCTGATGCCTCCTCCGTGATTCAACACTCCCTCACGTGTGTGTGTGTGTGTGTGTGTGTGTGTGTGTGTGTGTGTGTGTGTGTGTGTGTGTGCGTGCGTGCGTGCGTGCGTGCGTGCGTGCGTGCGTGCGTGCGTGCGTGCGTGCGTGCGTGCGTGCGTGCGTGCGTGCGAGAGAGAGAGAGAGA
This sequence comes from Electrona antarctica, assembly GCF_951216825.1. Classification (NCBI taxonomy): domain Eukaryota; kingdom Metazoa; phylum Chordata; class Actinopteri; order Myctophiformes; family Myctophidae; genus Electrona; species Electrona antarctica. Next base: position 14,127,278 of record NC_136800.1, on the reverse strand, counting down.
GAGAGAGAGAGAGAGAGAGTGCACATAATCTGACAGTTGACTTGACACCTTCTAATGAATGAAGTAATTATTGCAATTATCTATGAATACCAGAAGATTGGACTGCAGAGGAAATTACATCTTATAAAAATGACAGGTAGCCTATCCTACACATATCCCTGAGCAAGATAAGATAAAGAAAACAGTTCAATTATATTACAACATTTTCCAACAAGCCTTCAGTGATGATGAAAACCTATACAGTATGCCATTATATGACACTGATGCTGAGAGGGAAGGTGGTGGTCATTTTGACAGTGATGAGGAGGAAGAGAAGGAGGAGGATGAAGATGGAAAAGATAATCAAGACACAACAACAAAGGATAAGAAGAGAAAATAAATTATTGTATAATACAATGGTAATAAGGAGAATGATGAAACATAAATCATCATATTGGTGATAATGATAATGCATGTGACTGGATGTGACAAATCAACACATTTTACTTTTGTATTTTGTATTATATTCATTTTTGCTTGAATTCTGTGGTGGACAAATAGTCAGGGGATATTTCACGAAGCCCGCCAGAACCTTAGATCACGTAGATATGCTTGAGTCTGGCCGCCCGCCAAAACCGTAGCCTACGTGAAAAATGTCTTTATATTCTGTATATATATATATATATATATATGTTTTGATCGGATCGAGTCGATAGCGGTCTCCCGTTAGCATCCCAGTGTAAAGTGTGACACTGGACGGCGCCATCTTAAGATGCGCAGTTTGCGCACGCATCCACGTGCACTCTATGTGCTGCTTTCAATGGCTTTAATCTCCAAATCGGCGCAATGAATGTCGTTTCTGGTCAAAACAAGGTTTTTCAACGGCCGACAGCCGGCGCTGTGATACTCACGGTCAGGTTTTTTCTGCACCAGCAAGAGAACAACAACCGGTCAAGACACCACACACACACATTACGTCATCGTAACATCCGGTTACGGATATTTGGCTCTTCAAGGGTTGAAAGGGGAAAAACCATGGCAATGCGCGATAAATAAATACATTAATCCTGGCGAGAATTGTGTTAATAAAATCTTGGGAATACATCTTATCAAGACTTTTCTTCACCAATGTGTTTGTAAGGGTGTCTACTAACATATCCCACATTGGTTTAAATTCAACCACCCTAGGGGAATTTCTGACAGCTGCTGAAAGTTGGGGTAGCCTACCATCAATAACCAATATAAGGCAAAATGTTCTAAATTTCATTATGCTTTAAGTAGCATGTGGCATGTCAAACTAGGGAGTTTTCATGATTCTGAATCCATTCCAAGCATTCGTTTTGCACAGAAAACACTCCTTTGGGCTAAAAATGGCAATAGCCATCATCGCAAATGTGATAATATTCCCTGACTAAAAGTACTCAACCCCATACTTGAGTGAAAGTATGCTATAGAGATACACTCAACTACAAGTAAAAGTTGCTCAGTCAAATTTGTACTTGAGTTAAATACTGAAGTATGTGCTTTTTAAAATACTTAAGTAGTCAAAAGTACAAATTATAAAGTAGGCCTACATTTTCTTTTTAATATCAAGGTACATTCATTGCCATATTAAAATTTAGACATAAAAAAGTGAAAATAGCAGACATAAAAGCTCACAACACATCACATCGAGATGTATTGTTTATTGTGAGCTTGTATGCTATTTTCACTATATTTCAAATAGGCTTAATACATGTTAATACATGTACTTTTTTCCCTTCCTAGAAATGTACTGATGCCACTAAGACGCACTGAGGGCGAAAAGCTGAAACAACAGGTCTGGGAATTACCTTTTGTTTACGTTTTCGGGCCGGGTAGGGCGTAAAATGTGTGCTAATTAGTAAGACGAGTGGGGAAGAATCAACATATGGAATGTCAGGTCAGCTCCATATATGGAGATATAAGGGTTTGAGGTTAGTAGAGTTGCTGGCCGGATGATCCAGGTCGTCTCTATGCTATCCAGGGTTTGATGAGGTCAGTGTTGTGATCTTCATATATGGATGGAAACAGCCATATATGGACCATGTCATGAGCCGTGACGGACTGACGGCCATATATGGAGCATGTCACGAGGTGTGACCGACTGACGGCCATATATGGAGCGTGTCACGAGGCGTGATGGACAGACGGACTGACTGACAGACAGGTTTTGCAGATTTTCATTGTAATCTGCGACAATCAAAAAGTATATAATACTCTCAAATAGTAAATGTACTTCCTTGCTGTCCACTACTAAAATGTTTTAACTTTCAGTGACCTTGCCACATGGAGTATCAATATGGAAAGAAGAAATATAACACTTTGCCATGCAAAGCATGTCAAATGTGTGTGTATAGCTTTTTGAGACTTAGATGTACATGACAAGTAAAGTACTAACGTTGACTTATGGTGCTAAAATCTATGCCATGCATATCTACAATCTTCCCATCCAAACATCCGGTTTAACTATCCGGGGGTGGCTCATTTCTATAATAAAAGGGTATTATTACAAACATCTGTCTGAGGATTTAAACAGTTAGAAGATGATTAGTTTCAAGTATTATTTAAAATAGAACATAGGGTACATTATGGAAGAATATATAGCTGGCGAAATGGACATAATATAAGGTAAGGTATTGTGAACCCCCCCTGTGTGTTTCCAACATGCTGCGGTCCAAGGCGCGCTCAGCCGATTTTGGCGCTAGAGTGGGGCGGGCTGAGTGAAAGGCTCAACTCCAGTGGTCATACAGACAGACAGCCTCAATGTTTTTATTGTGCTTTTAACACGTTTTTTTAAACAACACTGCAGCAATAAGAACGTTCATGGACAATCATCATGTCTGACGACGAACCCAAAGTCCCCGATGAGCTTTTCAAAGACGTCAAATTCTACATGGTCGGGGACATTGACCAGAAGGTGAGCCCAGTCCACCACCACTGGACTGTGTTGTAAAGCTTAGCTTAGCGTTAGTTAGCACGATCCCCATAGGAAGTCTATGGACAGAGCAGCTAGCTGACTTGTTGGGCTAACCTTGCTAAAGTGGTGAGAGACGCTAACTTTATGGTCTGGGCATCCCTGGCGTTTTATTTGGCTTGCAGGAGATGATGGGACATGCCTCTTCAGTTTTTTTTGCAACGAAGCACATTCTGCAGTTAAACGTGAATGGTGGTGGTCATAAAGCGAGCTAGCATTAGTGAAGTTTCGCAGTTGACAGATGGATGTGCTAACTGGTAGCTCTGGTAGCTTGCATGTTATCTTAGCCCATTAATACAAATATATATATTCATTTAGATTTCTGTCTTGTCCTTGTGCTTTGGACATTATAAAATGCCCGTTTACAGACAGACTTTTTTGTGAAACGTTATTACACAGAAATAACAACAGTTTTCATTTGCACCCAGCAATGTCTTGCTTAATTGGGCGCCTGCTAGTGCGCATGCGTTGCCGCTGTTTGACTGAATGGTACGCGCGGACCTGTGGCATATCAGTGGACTTCCTGCCAGATAGTGATCCCAGTACAGTAGTCTCACATCACATTTGTTTTCATAATTATTGAACAGTGATCTTATAAGCCACCTTCCACCAGTACACTGTACACTGTGATTGAAATGTTACAACATTGTCAGCTGATAGAGAGGACACGTGCCCTTGTGTTTTCCTCTTGAGCTGACATTTCGTTTGTTGTTGTTTGTGCACAATCTAAACATACACTGAAAATGTATTCTATTCCATCTTAATTGATCTTCTGCTGAGTCTATATCACACAGAATGACCAACAACACAATTACAGCTCGGACAAGGAGACAAATACTATTTTAATTGCCTTATAAAGCCTGCCCCTACTGGCATTTATGGTTATGCCATATGTTAGTATTCTTTTTTATTATTAATGTTGATGATCTAGGGTCACTCCTCAAAAGAAAAGGTTTTGTGTAGCTAGTAGCTACATTTGCAGATCTTATTGATCTGGAAGACTGTACAGTCGTTTATGTGCAGCTGCGCAAGTCTTGCAGTTGGCCCATTTGTGAACTGATTTCTAGGACAGTTCTACAGGTAATCTGTGTTGTTAGTCATGTTATGAGACGTCCACATAATCACACTGGCTCCTGTATGGTCTCTGTATATTTAACTGTTTGACTGGTCTGTATAATTTGTACTTCTAGAGTCTGGAATACAACATATTGTGAAATAAATGACAGGTAGTAATAGGTGCCCAGAATAGGCTGTGCGTTTAGTAATTTTATGCTTTCAAATATGTTCGACAATAGCGGAAAAAGCCAATCTACAAGTTCACAACACGTTGCCTTGGAATGCTTTGTGAACTTGTCAATCTGCTACAGATCAATTGGTATATGAATGGATCAATACAGAAGATAATGCAAAAATAATTGCGATTATCTCAAATAATTGCAGCTAGTTGATTTTGTGACAGGTGGACTACTGTCTAGTCCACTTACAGAACGTTGTGCAGTGTTTTTGGTTAGTCCTGTAAGTCTTTGTTATTTTTTTTAATTCTTTTGGGTTGTGAAGGTCGTGAAACGGGTGCAGTACTTAGTTTAGACAGTTTTTGGTTTAGACTAGTCATTGGTTAGACCAGTCATTAGTCCTACAACTACAACCTATCTCAAACCCTCACCCTAAACCTAACCTCCCACGTGGCAGCACACCTAAACCTAACCTTAACCCATGTCTAACCAATGACTAGTCTAAACTAAGTATGCACCCCCGTGAAACACTGTACTTGGCAAACAAAATAATTCAGATTCTGTTATCGACGCAGTGTCATGGTATCTGCTGTGGTCTAATAATCGTGGTGTGACTCTGGACAGGTGGTGCAGCTGTTGAAAGCGGGGAAAGGCAAGGAGGTCTCCTACAATGCACTGGCCACACACGTCATCTCAGAGGATGGGGACAACCCGGAGGTCAGCGAGTCCAGAGAGGTCTTTGACCTGCCAGTTGTCAAGGTGAGAGGCCGTAGATTTACTGTATATGGATGCATGCAGATTGTGAAATACAAAACCCATTGAGACCTGATTCTACAAAAAAACGTATGTTTCTATATCAGTGGTTCCCATACCTTTTTATGTCAAGGACCCCCAAAATCATATGTATTTGGCCGCCGACCCCCAGCTCAGAATATTTTGTTCCAGGGACCCCCAGAAATAAAGATTTTAGTTAAAAAGTAATGTTCGCTCTGAAAGAATACATATTCAAAGATTTGCACACGTTTTCACAATTTCTCAAAATTCTACAAGATCTGTTATTTTTCAATAGCTAAAGTATAAAATAATGGTTAATGTGGTTAATCGCTAAAATGACACAGATGTGTTCCAGGTCTTAATGGGTTAATCGATAGTTGATTCACCTTATCTATCGATTGATTGATAAGCAGTGATCTCCCTGAAAGAACCTGAATTTGCTACTACTACTAGTACCAAATGCTTAGTAGCACCCAAGAGATGGAGACAATGCTGAAACATTCTGTTTGTATTTATCTTGCTCTTGCTGAACACAGTAAACCATAACTAGTAGACATGGTAGTACAGCACAGAAGGAGAGACCCGAGCATATTGACATTAACACCTTGTCCTCTTGTTCTTTCTCCCCCAGCCATCGTGGGTGCTGCTGTCAGTGCGATGTGGAGACCTGTTACCGTATCCTTTCATCGTGAATTAAAGTTAAACATGCAAAAATGCTGATATGTTTTGTGTCTGAACAAATTACTATTCATCCACGGGTGACAAGAAAAGTCAGATTTGAATTTGAGCTTAATCCGATTAAATCGAACGAAATCCGTAATTACTTATTCAAGAGTAAGACATGGAACATAATGGATCGATTCATTTCAATGACCCTTTAACTGTGTCTGTGTATATTTATTCTACTAATTCCAATAAAGTAAACCCATATTACCAGAAGACATTTTGGAGAGAGCAGGGTGCCTTACTCACCGGCTTCTCACTCTTATCCAGCATCCGGGTCTGAAGCTCTGCGTTGATAGCTCCACTGTCAAACCGCAGTGCCCTCGATATATAAGTGGTGTGCCCTCTCACTCCCAGCTGTTGGTTGGATCCTACATTGCCAGTTCGCCGGCGGCCATCCGGTCGGTCTGCCTGGCACAATGCCCAACCAGCCCCATCCTTCTCTCCTTGACCTTGTCCGTGACTCGCAGGAGGCCCCCGTAGAGGTCCATCTTCACACTACTAGATGCATTTCCTTGCAGCCAAACAGCACCCGGGAGTAGCAGTGGCTTTACATAGGTTAGGTTCACAAAGGATTCAATTGATCACAGAGATTAAATTGTCACAGAGACACAACCTTTTTTGGGAGCGTTCTACCCATTGCTGGCTGTCTGAATACCAAAAAAAGGTCATTAAAAATTGCTTATAGCAGCTTTAATCAAGGTCTCCATTCCAGCCAGGGTGTATTTAAATTGATAATTAATGCTGAATATCACCACTGTTGGATTCGTGCTCATGCTTATCATATTGCTTCCCCTCCTTAACTGATGGAATGTGCAGAGTTACTGGCTTCTCCCCTGAGCCGGGGCAGGTATTCTTTGGGGTGACGGTGTGTCTGCCCAGGGTAAGTGCGTGTGTGTACTTTTTGCTGGTTGTGTGTTATGTGCGTTCCGAAGGCGCACATGCCTTCGGAAATCCCTTCGTTTAATGTGTAATTTGTGTTAGTTTTATTACAAATTAACTTTAAAATCAAGCAAGCGAAAAGTATTTTTTATTGTTTGTGTGTTTACCCACCTATGTGGGTGTGTCTGAAATCCCAGCTTTAATTTACCAATTGTGAGTTTAACCACTCTGTACTTTTTGACCGGCTAATAATTATTTGACCGGCGTCAGCTCTGTACTTGGCTCTGTCTTCTTTTCCCTTCTACAGTATCTACACCACATCTCAGTCCTGTGTGAGCTTGTAGATCTGCTATTTTTGGGTGAATGTTACCCTCGGAATAGGGAAGCTTTGATTCAAGTGGTTAAACATAGTTTGTTCCCATAAGCTAACCCTGTGTGCGCGTGTATGTGTGTGTGTGTGTGTGTGCAGCTCCCAGAGGACCTCACTGCCCTGTGGGCCTATATAACCTTCTATGGAGGGAACTGTCAGCTCAACCTAAACAAGAACGTCACACATCTAGTGGTGAAGGAACCAAAGGGGGTGAGTTGATGCAGATTGAATATTGTTGGTATGAATGTTATTTTGCCTTCTTTGCTACTTCTCTCTTGGATGAAGAGATGTTTGATTTAGTGAAAGTGGTTCAATAAAGTGTATGTTTTTACCCACTCTAGGCTAAGTTCGAGTGTGCCTTGAAGCATCCTAACATTCGGATTGTCACCCCAGACTGGATACTTGACTCAGTTAAAGGTACATTACAGTCAAACATTACATTTCTATGAAAGAGAATGTTCCCATTTCTACCAATAGAAATTGAAAAATGTTTTATTAGGATAGATTTTGCCCCATCTGCCTAAAATGTGTTGGCATTTCATAAAATTCCGGGGCAACTCAAAAAGTTCTTGGTGTATGACATGGCGTTCCAGCAAATCATACCTCAGATGAAGTCAGATCTCGGTGCCACTGGGAATATTTTATATCAGTGACTATTGTATCGATTACTTATTTCAATTAATCATTAGGAGAAGTACTAAATATCTACACAACTATTGCATTTTTTCATAATAAGCATGTCAAATTGATTATTCTATTGAAATGGGTCTTTAAAAAAAGATCGGTTATTTTGATACTTTCAATTAACTGTTGAGATTAAATGTTCTACTAGGAAATATAGTACAGTTCTGATGCTGCCTTCTACAGTACAGGCCAAGCATGGAGGGATTCAGTCAGCTCTTAGTAAAAGTGGGAAAGCATGTGTGTCATTCTAGATTTTAGTGTTGGCTATTCAAAAATAGCACATACAAGCTCACTGTGCCACGCTGCGAGCTTGTACATCTGCTATTGTTGAACATTTGTGAAAAATCTGGAAAGTATTTGAAAAATATTTTAAAGTGTGAGAACTACTGATTTTAAAAGGCTTCAGGTCTCAACTGATTAAACATGACACTCTTTTCTTTCCTCATTGGAAAAAGAAAAATCCAAGAGAGACGAGACACTGTATCACCCGCGACTCACCTACGAGGAGCAGGACGAAGAGGAGAGCGAGGACGACTACTCGCAGCGCTCGGACGGCAGCTACAGCCCGCGGCATGGCTCCAGCGGGGCCTCATCCCGTGACGACTCCCCAGCCGCCAGCCCCCACCGCCGGCCGGGTCCCAAGAAGCTCAACTCCTTCTCGCCCATGTCGTCCTCGCGCAAATCGGACCGCCGCAGCGAGCGCATGTTCGACGACTCGGACGATGACTCCTCATCGGCGGAGAAGGAGGGACGCAATCTCAACTGGACGCCGGCCGAGGTCACGACTCCAGCCGCCGGTGCCCCGGCCGCCAACACGGCCAAGAGGCGAGGAGGGCCTCCTGGAGGCCACAAAGAGCCCGCTCCGCCTCCGGCCGCCGCTGGGCTGATCAACCTGTGTGCCACCGTGCCGCCTGCGCCGGGCAGCGGTGTGCCCGTGCCGGCTGATGGCCGGCCTGCTGCTGCTGCTGCTGCTGCTGTTGCCGTAGTACAAACTGCACAGCAAGGTCAGTATAGCTACTAGCTAGGGCCTATAGGGCTGTCACCATTACACCTTTTAAGTTGACGATTCAAACACGTAAATCTTTGAATATATGTTCAAAGGATTTACGATGAGCGGTGCTAGCCGCTCCAAGGAACAGCTTTGTGTGTAGGTCTGACTGAGCACGGAATGTCTGTTTGTACCATGACCTATTGACCTGCCAGCAGCAGCTGCAGGTCATCAACCTCCTGATTGACGCACGCGCACACACACACACACAGTTACTATAACAATAGTTAAGTATAGTTGTGCCGCTCATTTCAGACGTGTTTTTATTTCTGTTTGGTGTTTAGGGTTCGTGAACAAAGTTGCACAAGGCAGATATGACAAATAACTAAGACTAATAAGAAATGACTGACAAACTGACATATTTAATAACGTTATACTGGAAAAAACGATTATGTCAAATAATTGCGAATATCAAAAATAATTGCGATTAGGCAATGTAATAAGTGTGACAGGGCTCTAAGTATAGCACCATAGTAAGATGCTACGGTGGAGCAACGGATCCTATAGATGTTCTTGTATCATCAACCTAATATTCCACAAACCATTATTATGTTCACTCCTCCTCACTGTTCCTGCTGTCATCGTCCTGTAGGAGCCGTATTGGGGCCAGACGGCGTTCCTGGGTGGAGCCCTGCGGCCAGAACGCTGCGGAACATTACCAACAACTCTGACATTCAGCAGACCAACCGGCCCGCCAACGTTGCACATGTAAGAAACTACCAGGAGTTGTTTAACCCTTTAAGACCGGGAACGCATGTCATTTTAGTTAATATAGCTTTACAATCATTTGAACTACTTTAACCATTATTTAATACTTTGGCTCAAAAATATCAGATATACAGTACAAACTCGTAGCACGGCACGAAGTGACCCGCTACAAGCTTGTACCTGTATATCTGCTATTCAAAAACAAAAAGGTCTTTGAATATATATATTTTTAAACGCACATCTTTGCTTCTGCCCCCCATCCTAGATTAGTGAATGTGGGTAACTGTTGATATACAGTACACACATGTACTACACCCAGTGGTAGCACATATATTATATGTCGTTTACTTGTTCTGCTTTCTAGTCAAACTCACAAAAATGCATACAGTTCCATTTTGCTTCGATATTTAATATTTTTCTGGCTTCTAAATGCAATTCAAGTAATGGCCCATCAAATAAGTAGACCAGATGTCAAGCGTTTATCAGACAAAACAGAGACGGGGCTCTGCAGTGTTTTGGTGTTTCACTGTGTTTCCCCTTATAGTGTCAGTCTTTATAGAAAAAGGCCCATGCAGTGCACACCTCAAAAGGTTGGTGACAGGTGCCTAGGACAAAAGTGCATATATTAAAAGGGTATCTTTAAAAACAAAGACAATGACCTGCACACTGTCGGAAACTTGCAAAAAATGTTGCTCTTTTTTCGATGTTTCGGTAGACGGACAATGTCATTGTCTGCCATCATTGTGTCAGTAAAATGTTTAATAAACAACAAGTATAATACAAATACCTATTCATATATATATATACTATTGTAATAATCATATCTCAAATTTGTAGCAGTTTTCTAAGTATCCAAAGACTGACTTATGGTAGATTGTGCCATTGAGACAGGGCTGTTAACACATTGGATCCTAAGGACGGGTATACTCGTCCTATAAATTAATTACGTGGGGTGTTCATGACGAGTAGGCTCGTCTTAAGGCGTTTGATATCGCTATAAGAAAGCCCTGCTGTGTTTCATCTTTGGAATAGCTCCGGAGGCTTGCTAAGGCCTCGCCAGCACTGCTTCTGTTTCTCCATAGCCATTAGCTTCTGTATTAGCTGTGGCCTTTGCACGCTCTTTTCTCAGAAACTACGGAAATCTAATCTGGTG
>NC_136800.1:14086730-14111730 GCF_951216825.1 Electrona antarctica | reverse complement strand
GTTCTCAAACTATTTCAATGACCCCCATAACTCTGAGTGTGAAAATCATGGACCCATGGGTCCATTTGGTTAATTATTGAATAAATACATTAGTCCGATTAACCATGGCACTATTTTATACTTTGTTGTGCAAAAACAGCCATCTACTTGTCCTGACTAGATGAGCTGTTAAATGTGTGAAATTTTATTATAATTTTCTTTTAATCTATTCAATCATTTAGTTGGTAGGCCTGTCACAGTACTAATTACATGATGGCCCAATCACAATTATTTGATGTTGCCATAATCGCCATAATCGTGTCCATGTTGAAAGTGTTCATATGTTTTCCACATTTAAAAAAAGTGGAATTAGCAGATCTACAAGCTCAAAACGCATATATCTACTATTGAGTATTAAGTACAGAAATAATTCAATCATTAATCGCAATTATTTGATCGACTATTCATCGTAAATACAATCTCATGATCGTGACAGCGGATTAACTCCTAGTACTGTGTGCATGTACAGTACACGGCAGCCAAGGATCAATGTTGTTTGTTTCCTTTTGTCAGGCTCTAAGAGAAGGGAAGCGGTGTGTAACGGCTCACTGGCTCAACACTGTTCTGAAGAAGAAGAAGATGGTTCCCCCACACAGAACTCTACACCTGCCCTTTGCCTTCCCGCCTGGAGCCAAGCCCTGCTCGCAGCATGTAGGTTCAACCGTTCAACACATTTCCCAAGCCGAGTTGGCTTATTTGGGGGGTTTGTAAACAGTGAAAATGTGCAACTATTGAATTCTTAGCGATTATTCTTTTGATTAAATGAATAATTGAAAAGCATATATACTGTGTGTGTGTGAGCAACACAGCTAAATGTGTGGGTAGCTACCCCCGCCCCCCAATTTTCCAAAATTCCTCTGTTGAAATTTGCTCTCGTTTTGAGCGACCTGCCAAGACCCAGAGACCACAACTTTAAAAATCAGAAATTCATCCTGGCATGGTTTTGATACAGTGCTGTGAACACTTGAGTTGCACATTTGCTGCTTATAAAAGGGTTCGTATTTGTAACATTTGTGTCCTGTTGAGTAAAACTGACATTTTCTTTTATCCACAAGGAAAATATATAGTGAAATATAACTCAACTTTGACTGACTGTTGCACCCCTACTCAGTTGGTGCAGCTGAAAGCAAAAGGTTATATTTTGTTCTTGTGGCTGACGGTTGACTCTCTCTCCCCCTCTCTCCTTCACAGATCATTTGTGTGACAGGCTTTGTGGACACAGACAGAGATGACTTGAAGCTCATGGCCTACCTGGCTGGAGCCAGATACACTGGCTACCTCTGTCGCAGTAACACTGTGCTCATCTGCAAACAGTAAGAATCAGCATAAGGAGAGAGCACAGTAGATAAGTGTAGGAGGAGATGTACGGTATTTTGGGGTGTAAATGTATTCACATTTTCGTCATCACATCACACTTTAAGACCCAAGGCCGATTTTTACATGCCGTCTAAAACAGTTTTCGGGGAAACAACGTTCTCATGTCAAGGACCCCCCAAAATGATATACAGTATGCATTTGGCCATGGTCCGGATCCCCATCTCAAAATATGTTGTTCCAGGGATACCTAGAAGCACAGATTTGAGTTAAATGTGTTTACGATTATTCAAAAATGGCAGATCTACAAACTCATAGTCATAATGCGTCACTTGAGCTTGTATTTCTGCTATTTTTGAATAGCCAAAGTAGACCTTCATCAGACATGCCTGATGAAGGTCTGACGACCGAAACGTTGCTCAATAAATCTAAACTCAAGTGAAGACGGTGTGCGGGATTCTTTTTTCTCTACTTCTCAGTTCCAGTTATCCGACGCACACCTGTCCATTGTAGGTGTGCAGAAGGACTTTTTCTTATAATTGCCAAAGTATAAAATGACATTAATCTCAGAGATATTTGTGTCGTGCTTGCACAGGTTGTTCTGGAGTATCACACCGCCCAATACAACACGGTAGCATCGCAACAAATGGTACTTTTCATCTTGGCGAGAGTGTCTGACGGAACTGTTCTCTTTCTCTTGTGTGCTTCGTCTCCTATCAGAGCCAGTGGCATGAAGTATGAGAAGGCCAAAGAGTGGAAGGTTCCCTGTGTGAACGCCCAGTGGCTGTGTGACATCATGCTGGGTCACTTTGAGGTTCTGAGACAGATTCAGCACAGCCGCTACTCCAACTACAATCACCCCGAACCACTGGTCCCTAACCCACAGCTGGTGCTCAATCTACTGGGTATGTGTGTTTGAATGTGTTTTTGTGCATAAAACCCTGTACACAGAGTCCCTCAGCACTAGTACCATCTGTTTGTGCTAAACATGAGATATCTAATGTTTAGCACAAACGGAGTACAAGTGGCTAAATATGTTTTTTTTTTACAGCTATTTCTTTATTATTATTTACTATAGTCCTACTAGACGCCAGGAAATTACATCTAGCCACAAAAGATCACAAGATCTACTGAATGTGAAGGGGAGGTGACAAACTGATATATGCCTGAGCATATAACAGAGCCTACGACACACAGTATGGCATTCCCCTAGTATCCATCCCCCTTCACATTCAGTAGATCCAGTGATCTTTTGTGGCTAGATATAATTTCCTGGGGTCTAATAGGCCTATAGTAAATAATAATTAGAAATAAATAAATTGCCGTAACATTCTGTAAGAAACAATACGTATTTAGCCACTTGTTTGAATGCCCCCGCCCCCTTTTAAACAAAAGAAAGCAGCAAATGAAAAAATTAACTCATCTTTACTTTCTCTAACGACCTAAAACATGAACCTTGGTTGAAAAAACCCCCCAAAGTTAATTTATTTCCTTAATAAGTCTGACACTTAGTCGAATTCAGATATAATCTTGCATTGTTGTAATTGAGGTGAATTAAACGTAATAATCGTGTGTGTGTGTGTGTGTGTGTGTTCGTTCCAGGTGCGTGGCGAGCGCCAGTCAAAGTGTCTCCCGAGGCGTTGGCGGTGAGTTGTCCTAGAAACACACTGATGGAACAAGTACTCACATTCTTCATCAATAACACAATATAGAAATACTCTGTTACAAGTTAAAAGTCCCGTATTCAAAATTTACTCGAGTAAAAGTACAAAAGTATTAACATCAAAATGTACTTCAAAGTACCAAGTCCCGTTTCGCAAGTTGTCAAATGTATAAAATCTATAAAAACATCTTTAGAAAATTCACAACGTTGTGAGCTTGTAGATTGGCTAATGGTAAAGCACATAGGGCTGAAGCATTTGTTTATTTGTATTTGCGACCGCAGGTCGCATTTACTATGAAATCGTACGTTTTTTCCGTCCGTGTACCAGTGACCTTATCAAACCCTGTACACTCAATACACGCTCCATATATGGCCAGTACAGAATTCATTCCATATGTTGATCTGACCCCCGATGAAAAAGCGCCAGCGCTCGTCCATAGTCTGCTGTCACCCAGGCGGATGCGTGCACGCGCCCTTGCCCTCGCCCTCAGGCGTCTTACTGGTAGTATATCAAAATCTACAAAGTAACTAGTAACTCAAGTTTTCATTATTATTTTTTTTATTGTAGTGGAGATACATGTACAATATTTGTCTTTGAGATGTAGTGGAGTAGAAGTAAAAGTATTGAAAATCAGAAATACCTCAAAATTGTACTTTATGTACTTTACACCACTGGAAAGCACAGACAGTCATGACACAGTCTCTGCCACACTTGCAACGTGCGGTTAACGTGTTGTGTCCAACAGGATTTATTTACCAAGACACACATTTGATTTATCGTTTCTCTCTCTCTGTTCAGGGTCTCCAGTTGCTTCACAAACAGAGGTTGTCCGACACCACTAACCAGCCTCCCAACAAGAAGGCCAGGTCAGTGTTTGACCTCCAACGCTGTTACAACTTTTCATCTCTTCACTCAAAATCGCAGAAGTTTTTTTTGGGGGGATTTCAAACGTTTGACTTTTGGTGTGTGTGTGTGTGTGCGTGTGTGTGTGTGTGTGCTTGCGTGTGCGTGCACGTAGGCTTGAAGAGCTCCAGTCAACCAATAAAAAGCTTCCACCAGAGTCCACCCCTCATGTCATCTTCACAGGGTTTGAACCCACACAGCTCCAGCAATACATCAAGGTAATGCAAAAAAAAACCATCAAAAGTAGCAGAGCTTTTGCTACTTTTGAATATTTGAAACCTGAAAAGTCTGCACACTTTGCAAAAGCTCCCTGTCAAGGCTCTATAATAGATTAACGTTTCGACACTTTAGTCTTCTTCAGAATTCTGAAGAAGACTTGATAAACGGAGGTTTGTGAAGAGACATTCATTTGTACAGGTCCATACAGTTCTCAATACTTCAGTATCCAAAATCACAGAAAATATCCAGTCTAATATCATGATATGATTATAATATTGATGGATCTCCCGATCACGTTTTATATCTCCCGATCCAATTCTGATCATTTGAAAATGACGTCTTTGGGATCAACATCCCCTTTCAGTTTGATACCTTATAACTAGGAAACCTCCCATATGACTTACTGGATAGTAATGATAAAAAATAATTCTGACCCTCCTGGTGGCTAGCAAGAAGGCTATCACGAGAAAGTGGCTGCAACCACAACCACCTACAGATGAAGAATGGATCGAGATAACTCGTGATCAAAATGGAAAAACTGACTTACTCCCAGAACTCGGGAAGAAAAATTCTTCTGAATTTGGACTAAATGGACCGAATATGTCAAACCATTCCGATCAGACCTTTGCTGAATAAGGAAAAAAAAACAAGTTAAAGTATTGTTGCTATTGCTCATTTTATGCTTCTCTCTATTTTTATTTTCCTTTCCTTCTTACTACTTTTATTTGTATCTCTTGCTGGATGTTGACCTTGTATTTGTTTTCAAACAAGTGTAAGTAATAAATATCTCATTTAGTTTGGAAAAATTACTTTGTGACTTTGGTCACGATTGAAACTTGAGAATTACATCTGTTATCTTATGCACACCTGATATGCTCTGATCACATGATCGGATCGGGACAACCCTGGAAACAAGCATTCTTGGATAAATCCCTTTAGCAGACCTTGTATTGTACTGCACTTCCCTGTGCTTGTCCATGCAAACCGTTAAAGTATTCATTAACGTTGAAATTAACATTCAATCAATCAATCAAAGTGCTAATGTCTCGTCCCCGTGTTGCAGAGGCTCCATGCTCTGGGCGGGGAGGTGGCGGACAGCGCCAAGAAGAGCAGCCACCTGGTGGCAGCCAAGGTGACCAGGACGGTCAAGTTCCTGACGGCCATGTCTGCGGTCAAACACATCGTCACTCCAGAGTGGCTGGAAGACAGCTGGAGGAGCCAGAAGTTTGTTGGTAAGTGTGTGTGCGCACGCAGATATTCCTGTACTTATTTGCACTTACCCCTCATGAGCAGACCTGGGGCAGACCTGTCGTTGATCCAGGCGACAACGTCTGCGTTAATCGAAGCCTGTCTGAAAGTACCTTTAACGTGTGTGTGTGTGTGTGTGTGTGTGTGTGTGTGTGTGTGTGTGTGTGTGTGTGTGTGTGTGTGTGTGTGTGTGTGTGTGTGTGTGTGTGTGTGTGTGTGTGTGTGTGTGTGTGTGTGTGTGTGTGTGTGTGTGTGTGTGTGTGTGTGTGTGTGTGTGTGTGTGTGTGTGTGTTCTAGATGAACAGAGTTACACACTGAGGGATGCTGAGGCAGAGGTGTTGTTTAGCTTCAGTCTAGAGGAGTCACTCAAGAGGGCCCATAATGCACCTCTCTTCAAGGTTGGTTCCTTTTTCTTCATCTCATGTCACAGCCTGTTGCATCTTGTCCTCGCTCTCTCCTCCTAAAAAAATGTGAAAACGTTTAACTTGTTTATTTTGTGTTATTTTGTGTCACTTTGTAACTATGTTTTGAAGGTGCTTTATAAAGTTTACTTCCTTTTTTAATAACAAAAAAATCACACTCGTGTGAGGTGAGGGGTGCTCTTATCATAGATCAGCCAATGAAATTATCACATTCCATGCTACAAACAAGTGCTCAAACACACCTACACAAAGCTGTGCACCTGTGTGCATAGGACCACTCAAAAAAGAAGCAGGGAAAGCAAAGGAACCCAAAGTTCTGTTTGTGGTGAATCATAGTCAATGTTTAACTGCTGCCCAAAACAAACATTAAAGGTCCATAGACTTGGCTACCTGTAGATTTACGCCATAAGTGCTCTAAACAAACACTAAAAAGCCCATAGACTTGGCTGCCATATGATGTAATTTTCAAGTTCTTTTACATCAACCCAACAGTATGTTTAACAACATGTTCTGTGTGCAGGGGAAGTTCTTCTACATCAGCCCAGGGATCTGTCCCAGCCTAAGCACCATGAAGACCATCCTGGAGAGCGCTGGAGGCAAGCTACTGGCCAAGCAGCCGTCCTACCGCAAGATCATGGAGCACAAACAGAACAAGGTACTGTAGGGGTGCAACAGTTAAATTATTAATAAATCATTTGTATTAACTACTATCTGTCTTTATAGACAAAAGTAAAAAGTGAAGATTCAACCAAAAACGCCTCAGACCTCACAGTCACAACGCGTCACATCATGTTTATAAGTTGTGAGCTTGTAGATCGGCTATTTTAGGGTTGGGGTTAGGGCTAACTATTTCTGATCGTTTGTGGCAATTTTGTGTAGTATAAACTAACGCGTAATTGATTAAAACCAGGAAAAGACAGCATTTAAGCCATATCACGATATATTTCACAATCACATACCGCACAATATTCCGATACGCAAAATCCAGGACAATATCTAGGCTCATATCAGGATATATCGATATATTTAAAAACACATGCATGGAGTCACACGCAGTCACAGTAACCTGCCCAAATAAGTTCTGACCAGTTTATTGAATTAATGTTGTGGTTTTGTTGTAGAACCTTCCAGAGATTATCCTGATTTCCTGCGAAAATGACCTCCACCTCTGTAGAGAATACTTCCTCAAGAACATTGGTAAGACACACACACTAGTGTTAAAAAAGATATAGATTTTTCGATATATATTGATTTTGAAAAATAAAAAACGGTTCAATATGACTTTTCCATAGTATCGATACTCTACCCCTCTCGTTGGTTGACACATGCGCCAGCGCCCGCCTGCACTCACAGGAGTGCCTACGTGCACGGTGCAGCCCCTTCCCCTCCTGCCTCGTAGAGACACTCGCTCTCTGTCTTTTCTCCTATTCTCCGCTGCATTCTTATCGTCACTCGTATTTCTAATTATGTAAGCTAGCTCGTCAAGATGGCATGTGCGGAACCTTCCCAGCCTGTTTTGATAGATAAAGAAAACGGCAGTAGTGCTGTTTGGAAATGGCTTCGTTTCTCTGCGTTCTGTGAATTTGTTTAGTCACTTCGAGGTGACAAAACAAATTCACGGAACGTGGCGAATCAGGCTGGAAACCAGGGTAGTTTGGAAATACTTTGGATTTGAATCCGATGAACACGGAAAGCCAAAGGACAGTTGCAAGCCCATATGTACTGTGTTGGGATCCTGAGGCGTTCCAAGGCCAGTTTGTAGATCTGGTCCTTGGTCTGTCCGTGGGTCTCCTTCCAGTGGGACGTGCAACGAGGACCTCCATAGGGAGACGCTCGGGAGGCATCCTTATTTGATGTCCAATTCTCCGGCTGACCTCCTGTGAAAAGTTGCTTCTGTTTAATAGCAATTCACTCACTACGTATGTTGTTTCTTTCCAACCCTTCTTCTCTGTTTTGTAGATGTGCACAACGCAGAGTTCATCCTAACTGGAGTTCTCACCCAGAAGTTGGACTATGATTCATATCCTTTAAATGAATGAAAAGCAAAACAAATAAAGGAAAACACTCATACTTAACACTGAACTTGATGACGCACACACAGACACGCACACACACACACACCTAGATTATAAGTAGTCCTCTTTAAGGCATTTCTGTCTAATAAAATATTCAATCAAGGGATTGTTGTAAGACTTGGGAATAGGTTTATTTCCTTGTAGAACAAAGATAATATTGTTGCTGTCGGGCAGAAACCAGCTACGTCTGTGTGTGCGTTTTACAAATATTGAACCAATAAAGTATTTAAAAAATGCTTCTGACTAAACCTCCTAACTTCATTGGATTCTGTCGGACACACCACCTAACTTCAATTTGTGGAGGTTTTAATCTAGATATTAATGGTCAAAGACCTAACTCCACTTGAACTGTATTTGGGTAAAGTGATAATATATCTTTGCACAGAGGCAGTATCGTGGTGTTCTAAAAACATTTAATTTCCTGAAAAGTTCATATTTTGGAGGTAGCTGGTTTCTGCCCGATAGCAGAGATTTAGAGGGTATGTGCATGCATAAAGTGAGTGGCAAAGTGAGTTTAACATTGTTTAACAATGTTTAATGTAATCAGATAGGACTTTTCTGTTTAGATGTATGGGCTGTCATGGCCAGAAAGTAGTTTTTTGCCATTCAGTAGGCGTTCCCGCTAGGGCCGGGACTTTAACGCGTTAATTGAGATTAATTAACTACAGAAAAATTAACGCGTTAAAAAAATTAACGCATTTTAATCGCACTATTTTTTTCACCGCGGAACGTTGTCACTGGACAGTTTTCAGATGGACCGGCGCACCACCCAGTTCACCGAGTGAAGTGTCCGTTGTTACAGGGAGTGGAAACCACCCCCCTTTAGAATGGTATGCCCCAGCAGCATTGGGGGAACAATAACACCACCAGACAGTTCACCAGACCGGGGGAAGCCGCTGAGATCACTTTGCTTGTCCCCGTGGATTGGAAATAGGATTTAAAAGGCTATCCGATGATAGCGTGGATTACAGCACAGTTGTGTGCAATTATTCAATAAAGAATTCGCATATCACCGAAGACCGCACCTCGTCAAGCCTCCAGTATCGGCTCGATGCGAAACATGTTGCACCGAGCCTAGCCTGGAAGCTAACGTCAACAACAGTAGCTCTGGTCCTTAGCGTAGTTAGGACTCAGGAGGAGTTCTATGGTACTTAATTTGATCCTTTCCCCTCACACCCGCGGAAGTGTAGGCTGTGCAGCCCCTCGTTTTTAGCACAAAAAAATATGTGAAAGCTTACTTTCCTCCTTCTAACACTATGGATCAGACTATCAGAGCTAACGTCATTCCAACTACCAGTAGCAATTCAAGGACCCCAGATGACATGGTTTCTAACTAAACGGTTATGGCCAAATAAAATGTAAAATCTGTTAATGGCTGTTACTGTATGTCCACGGAAGAAACACAGAGGTGCTTTGTTATGGTCATGTCACTTTGCTGCACCAAGCCCCCCCCCCAACCCTGTGGAATGCATTCCCCAAACACTCAGAGACATGCCCCCACCATCCAAACCTTCAATATTGCTTTCCCCAGCTATTTCATCTATTTAATTCCTTAGTGTTTTTTCTCTAATAAAGTTGTTTTTGATTTATCATGTCCCCCTTGTAAAGCATTTTTTTGTACTCAGAAAAGCTTTATATAAATTATTACATTTGAGATATTATTATAATTTATTACCCCTATTATTACTACAAAAACAATGTTTTATTGCTTAAACTTATGTATTCACTATTCATTGATTCACTAGTATACCAAAATCCATTTAAAAAAATAGCTTTCTCACTGTTCTCGGGTCAAATAATGATATGCGATTAAAATGCGATTAATCGAGATTAATTAACTACAAAGCCTCTGATTAATTAGATTAAAATTTTTAATCGAGTCCCAGCTCTAGTTCCCGCATAACGTCTGGGTATGATGATGATGTCACACGCATTATTACTTGGGGGGGGGGGGGGGGGGGGGCATAAAAACAATATGACCAATGTCTGAATATTTGGAGGACAACAAAAGGGAAACCTACAGTTGGAGGCCATCGATATTGTCCTTTTCTTGTTGCTGAGGTTTGCGTGATCTGCGTAAAAGGACAGTTAACCCATTTTGGGCGGGAACCCCTTTTGGTGTTTTAAACATTGTTATAATTTAGCTATTGAAAAATAGCAGATCTACAAGCTCATATGAGCTTGTAGGTCTGCTATTTTTGAAAAATCGTGAAAATATTTATTTCAGAAAACTGGAGGATTTAGAAGGATTTTTTTAAATTTTGAGGTCGGGCCTAAATGGGTCAAATGATAAGGGACAATATCGGTGGCACCCAACTGTAACTGACGTGAGACTGATTTCAGCCAGTGTTTGTTATGACTAACCAGTTGCTTACCTTGACAATCTTCACATTTAAATTTACTTGATGGTTGGTGACCTGATCAGGCATGACGAGAGAAGAGGAACTGAGATGTTTTGCTGTCTACTGAGGCTCAGCCCTAGATGAAGCTTTTAAGACTAGAAAGAGAGACAAATTGTTGCAATGTACAGTATGCTCTGTTTTGACAGTTTTTCTTTTCTTTTTTTTGTACCCTGTGGATAGACGAGCTGTAATTTTTGTAGCTTTTTGTAACATGTTTGATGATACATAAATCGATGTTATTTTTGGGACATGAATGTTTAAATTATATGGAATGATTTAACCTGCTTTTTTTGTTGTTTATTTTAAAAAAATGAATGTGTAAAGGTTCCAGCAAAACTCACTGCTGCTTTTGGAATAAAACTATCTTTGTGAAAATGACTGTGTGGCTGCTTTTCTGATGTTTTTAGGATTCCATTTTTGCGTTGGCTATTTAAAAAAAAGGCAGATATACAAACTCACACTACAGTGGGTCACTTTGTGCTGTGCTGTGAGCTTGTACATCTGCTATTTTTTTATTTTTAAAAATCTACTGAACTACTGGTTTAGAAGACATTTATAGAATCACCCTCAGGTCTTAACGGGTTAATTATAAATTGCCATATTTGAGCATGAGTGTTACATCAACTTCCTTTACTTGTGTAATCTGTTAACAATACCAGAGGCATCTTTTATTCTGATAATTATTTATTAAGTATCTTATTTTAAGACGCAGTTTAATGCGTGCCATGTTCACAAGTAAAACATGATCCATGTTCCCTGGTCAAATGCAATGTGGCTTAAGCAGAGTAAACGATTAACCGGTTTGAACAAAAGAGAAGCTTGATCTGTCTTTGCTGCCTCCCTCTGTCTCGCTTAATCTCACTTTTTAAGATCCAGGAAGAATGAATCCCGAATCCCCCACCAAGACTAATTCCTGATAGAGTTGATTTAATTAATTGTTAATGAGGAGGGGCCGGGGTAGTTACTGGTGAAGTTCTAATTGCTAGCTGTCAGACAGATTGCCTGGGGTCATCTCTTGGCACCGGCGGTGGGTGGGTAGCGTGGCGTACAACGTTAGTTGCCTCCGGTGGTGCCCTCAAAACTACAGCAGCCTGAATTAGGCAACGCCTCAGCCAAGGTCGTGTGCCAGATATCTATGTGTTTGCTGCAAGGAAGGGCCGGTTTGGCATTACTGTATTTACATGGCACCAGAGATTTGTAGGTAGAGTAGGTAGGTACTTTATTAAGCAAAAATACCCACTGCTTTTGGAATAAATATCTGGTCTTTGTTTAAATGTCTGTGCGCTTGCTTTTCATACTGTACTTCCATGGACATATTATGACTTGACAACAGTTTGTCATTTTTGTGATGCCAATATAATATGGTGTAATTTGCTTGACAAGTGCTGATATTGGGAGACATTAGATATGTTTTCTAAAAGATATAAGCAACACAATAGAAATAAAGCTTACACTTTAATTGGGTGTGGGGACAGTAAGGAAACAGAATATTGAATAGGGGCACTGGGAGTCAAAAGTACAATATTTGTCTTTGAATCTTGGCTTCTGATAAGTAACAAGTTTGATAAGTACACGCATGTGGAAGGACACTGATCTACATGATCCAAAGGGCCTGGGTTCAAATCATATACATGTATATGTATATGTATATGTATATGTATATGTATATATATATATAGAGAGAGAGAGAGAGAGAGAGAGAGAGAGAGAGAAGCAGGCTGTGCATGAATAAATTGTTATGTCGTTTATAACATAGTTTGTAAACACTGCAGTTACTTTTTCAGCCAGCAGGTGTCATGGAAACATGGGACCAAAACTTGATCACGGTTACTTGACACGATTTTTTTTTAACCTATTGTAGTCAAATGTATTTACATCAACGTGTTTATTTCATAGTTATTTTATCTTGCTTTATTTATTTTTTATAGGATGGGGAAGAGAAGGACGTATTCTGCCATTCTTATTCATTTTCAGTATTCCCATCAGCACCCTCTTTTTGCAACAAGCTCTGACTTCGACCAGACGTCTTATCAACGTTGTTTCAACGTCTTTTTGCAAGCAGCTGAGTTCTGAGTGACTGGGACGTTGTATGGACGTCATATGGACGTCCGCTCATACATACATGCAACAATATATGTTAAATATATGCAACATATATGTTACATAGAGGTCTGACTGGGACGTTGTATGGACGTTGTATCGACGTCATATGGACGTCCGCTCACTCCGCTGGTGCTTTTGTGGAAATAAGAGATTTCCTCAGTTCGGGATAATTAACTATGTAAGGTCTAAGATAAGGGATAATATCTGGCTAGGTGGTCATTGTCGGGAGATAATTCACCGACAGGGAGTTTAACCACCGAGTCGAAGCCCGCTTATTACATGGCTACCTAACATAAATTAATAAATTGATCCAAAACACAACAAAAAAAAGTATTCGCGCTGGCTGTGTCTGCCTAGCTGCAGGGCTGGAGCATGGAAAACAAGGAAGTGAGTTGATCAAGTAGAATCCATTTTTGGGTAGGCCTACTGCTAGTCTATTTCTAGCTCAAATGTTTTCAAAAACATTTTTGAAAGCAATGTTTAGCTGTAAATTACATTGTGTGTCACTGTGTGTGTGTGTGTGTGTACTGTCAAGTGTGTGTACTCTGTGTGTGTGTGTGTGTGTGTGTGTGTGTGTGTGTGTGTGTGTGTGTGTGTTTACATGGCTGTCATGTTGGAAACAGTAAATCAATAGTAAATCAAGCGGGGCGCTCAGAGGGTTTGATTAGGCAGTGATCTGTTATCAAGAAATAACACCGCTGAATTCAGCGATTGACCAATCAGAATCAAGCATTCAACTAAGCCATGTAATACATGTATTTATTTGATACAACAGATAACAATAACATAATGAAACGGAGAGCAATGGATTTAAATTAGAATAGACATTCCAAAGTCCAAACAGTCAGTTATGTGGACACTTTTAGTTGATTATTTATCACATCTTTTGACATATATTGTAGTCATGCATTGACAGAGTTAAAAAATCTAGGGGCGAGATGGTTTAGCGGCGACCGTACCTGATACCTTAACAGAGACCCAGATAGAAACGTTTGACAGTTGACTGGATTGGATCCGGGCCAGATGTATGCCAAAAACTGGTCCACATTATGTACAACTGATTTGGCCCACTGTATTTTTTTTGCACAATGGGCCAAATCCGGTGTGGACTGGAGTCACGTCCAGAACAGTTTTGGGCCAAAGCTGGCCAAGGTTAGTTAAAAAAAAGCAAAAAAATGTAGTAAATATCTGTCATACATTTGGGACAGATGGGCCATATCTTACAGTCAGACCAGCACTGGGCCATGATGTGACCTAGCCTGGTTAATAAACCAGACCGAATCAGCCGTTGGCAAAAATAAATTTGCCCAGTGTTGTGTGATATTAGTCTGGCTTATTAGCCAGGCTAGATGTGACCCAGATTTGTATCAAATGTATTAAACATGTGTCGTGTGCTAATAAAGTGTTTCTGAAATCTATTAACAGCAATAATGACATTAAAGTACAACTTTGTTTTTTCATTAGGTTGTTATTAGAGTAAAAGATGAGTGTTACTTTTTATTCATTTGCTGCTTTCTTTCGTTTTAACGATTTAAGCTATTTTTGACAGGGGGCGGGGAAATTTGAACAAGTGGCTAAATATGTATTGTTTGTACAAAATTTGATTTATTTATTAATTACTATTATCCCACTAGACCACAGGAAATTACATCTGGCCACAAAAGATCACGGGATCTACTGAATATGAGGGGGGAGGTGATAAACTGCCCACGACCCAGCCAGAGGCTTGTTTCCATTGTGGTTCATAAACATTTGAACTAGATAAACAACAACAGCACAACAAACAATAGACAAATTTCCTGTTAATTATTATTATTATTTTTTGTATCAATGTTGTTACTCAAAGGGCTACATGATCACTGGCTACATGATCTGGAGCTTGTGGGTTCAAACCCCAATAACTCATAAAAAGTGTGAATGGAGTTTCTAGGTGAAAGTGACTTTTTGATGTGCCATAGAGCTGCCATTGAGCCCCATTATAAATGTCTCACATTTAAAGCACTATATTTCTAAAACTATGAAACATTTCAAAGATTCCTTTTCAGGCAAACATGTCCACCGTAAGATGAACCTAAATAGGTTTGAATGGGCATTCTAGTTGTAAGTATGTGGGACTAGTAGCATGCCAAAGTTATAATTTTTTTTCGGACGGAATACTATAGCATGTCGTTTTTCGTGATTTTGGAGGATTTGAAAAAAAGATGAAAATCATGAAAAAACGACATACTAAAGTCCATGGTTTGGGACGGCATAATATATTATGTCATATTTTCATGATTTTGGGAAACTATGTCAGAGCCAGGACTTGAACCTGCAGCCTCCTGATTCCCAGGCAGGCTCTGTACCCATGCCACTGTGCAAGCAGCAGACTGCATTGTGGCAGGTAGCAAGTAGATCAGTGACTTAGCACACTGGCTGCATGATCTGGTGATTGTGGGTTCAAACCCCACCAAAATCTTTACTCGCCAAAATCTGCCATTGACCCCCATTCTGAATTTCTCAAATTTAAAAGCACTATATTTCTAAAACTATGAAACATTTCAAAGATTCCTTTTCAGGCAAACATGTCCACCGTAAGATGAACCTAAATACGTTTGAATGGGGTTTCTAGGTGTAAGTATGTAGGACTAGTAGCATGCCAAAGTTTGTGCTATTGTCATTGAGAATGCATTGGGCGTTTAAGTTAAATAACTCAGAAACTACAAAACATTTCAAAGTGAAAAGTTCCAGCATGTGTCTCCACAGTAAGCTGAATTATAAATAGTGTGAATGGAGTTTCTAGGTGAAAGTGATTTTTTGACGTGCCACTATCTGCCATTGAGCCCCATTATACATTTCTCAAATTTAAAAGCACTATATTTCTAAAACTATGAAACATTTCAAAGATTCCTTTTCAGGCAAACATGTCCACCGTAAGATGAACCTAAATAGGTTTGAATGGGGTTTCTAGGTGTAAGTATGTAGGACTAGTAGCATGCCAAACTTTGTGCTATTGCCATTGAGAATGCATTGGGCGTTTAAGTTAAATAACTCAGAAACTACAAAACATTTCAAAGTAAAAAGTTCCAGCATGTGTCTCCACAGTAAGCTGAATTATAAAACGTGTGAATGGAGTTTCTAGGTGAAAGTGATTTTTTGACGTGCCACTATCTGCCATTGAGCCCCATTATAAATTTCTCAAATTTGAAAGCACTATATTTCTAAAACTATGAAACATTTCAAAGATTCCTTTTCAGGCAAACATGTCCACCGTAAGATGAACCTAAATAGGTTTGAATGGGGTTTCTAGGTGTAAGTATGTAGGACTAGTAGCATGCCAAACTTTGTGCTATTGCCATTGAGAATGCATTGGGCGTTTAAGTTAAATAACTCAGAAACTACAAAACATTTCAAAGTAAAAAGTTCCAGCATGTGTCTCCACAGTAAGCTGAATTATAAAACGTGTGAATGGAGTTTCTAGGTGAAAGTGATTTTTTGACGTGCCACTATCTGCCATTGAGCCCCATTATGAATTTCTCAAATTTAAAAGCACTATATTTCTAAAACTATGAAACATTTCAAAGATTCCTTTTCAGGCAAACATGTCCACCGTAAGATGAACCTAAATAGGTTTGAATGGGGTTTCTAGGTGTAAGTATGTAGGACTAGTAGCATGCCAAACTTTGTGCTATTGCCATTGAGAATGCATTGGGTGTTTAAGTTAAATAACTCAGAAACTACAAAACATTTCAAAGTAAAAAGTTCCAGCATGTGTCTCCACAGTAAGCTGAATTATAAAACGTGTGAATGGAGTTTCTAGGTGAAAGTGATTTTTTGACGTGCCACTATCTGCCATTATAAATTTCTCACATTTAAAGCACTATATTTCTAAAACTATGAAACATTTCAAAGATTCCTTTTCAGACAAACATGTCCACCGTAAGATGAACCTAAATATGTTTGAATGGGGTTTCTAGGTGTAAGTATGTAGGACTAGTAGCATGCCAAAGTTATAGTTTTTTTTCGGACGGAATACTATAGCGTCGTTTTTCGTGATTTTGGAGGATTTGAAAAAAAGATGAAAATAACGACATACTATAGTCCATGGTTTGGGACGGCATAATATATTATGTCATATTTGCATGATTTTGGGACACTATGTCAGAGCCAGGATTGAACCTGCAGCCTCCTGATTCCCAGACAGGCTCTGTACCCAGTGAGCCACTGTGCATGCTGTTCTTAAAAAACCGAATAGATAATGATAGAAGAGCCAGAGACATGTTTCCATTGTGGTTCATAAACATCCGAACGTCTAGAGATAAACAACAGCAAAAGAAACAATAGACAAATCTCCTGTTATTTTATTTTTTGTATTTTATTTTTGTATCAATGTTGTACTCAAAGGCAACAGCAGACTGCATTGTGGCAGGTAGCAAGTAGACCAGTGACTTGGCACACTGGCTGCATGATCTGGAGATTGTGGGTTCAAACCCCACTCAAATCTTTACTTGCCAAAATCTGCCATTGACCCTGGTAAGGAATTTGAATGGTAAATCAGTCATAGGTAAACACACAGGTCCGCTCCAGCGTCATCCTCTCGGTACGTGCCCACACATACACTAACAGAGGAACACATGCAGGTTCCCTCACAGGTCAAAGTCACCGCGACTGGACCGGACTGAGCAAACAATGGGACCGGATGGTTCACACACACACACACACACACACACACACACACACACACACACACACACACACACACACACAAGCTGACTTAATAAAACACGTACACAACACTCACTCATGCAGTGATGTAAATAGGTCTTCAATGTAATGAGTCCCGGGATGCAGGGATGGTCTTTTAGATGAGTCCCAGGGACATTTTATGAGTCCCACTTCAACGACGTTAGGAGTTATATTTTGCCATTTTTACAAATTGCAGCATTTAACTGGTTATATTCATGCAGAAAACAGAACAAGAAATTATTATTTTAACTAAAGCTAGCAAAATAAACTAGAATAAAAAAACAGTACAGTAGTGCATCCCGTGGATGCAGAGGTCGTTGTTTTATTGCGTCCCTTAACTATAAACTGCGTTTTGGGATGCAAAATGCACCCTATTTTAATCTCTGCTCATGACAGAGGATGACTGGGAGAAGATGACCGGGAGAAGATGACCACACGATGGATCAGACCATCTGAGGAGAACTTGTGATTGGCCGAGTGGCGGCACTAAGAGACTATAATACTATGGAGGTTGTTGGTGAACTTCACTCATTGTCACTATAGGATGATGAGTCCAGGGCTGATAATTCATTATGAGCTCTGCGGTAATCAATGTTGGTAACATCTGTCTCTGTTCGTTATAGTATGATTGTATAGGATTCATATATTATGATTAGGCTCAGAATTGTAACTAGAAGTAGGGCATAAAACGGATTGACATAATCTTAACTTCTCCTGTGTATTATTCTGCCTGGTATGAGTACATTTCTGAAATAATCATCAAACGAACGCGTGTTGATTCCATGTTGTTTTGTCTAATACCTCTTGGGAGGTTAAGGGTGAGAAACGGACTGGGATCTCTAGCAACCCCCATTCTGATATATTTCAAACTATAACATTTCAAAGTGAAAAGTTCCAGCATGTGTCTCCACAGTAAGCTGAATTATAAATAGTGTGAATGGAGTTTCTAGGTGAAAGTGATTTTTTGACGTGCCACTATCTGCCATTGAGCCCCATTATAAATGTCTCAAATTTGAAAGCACTATATTTCTAAAAATCCTCCGAAACCGTGAAAAATGGCACCCTGTAGCATGTGCTCCGAGACCATGGACTATAGCCTGTCGCTTTTCAGTCATTTTCACCTTTTTTTCAAATCCTCCGAAACCGTGAAAATTGCCACCCTGTAGCATGTGTTCCGAGACCATGGACTATAGCCTGTCGCTTTTCAGTGATTTTCACCTTTTTTTCAAATCCTCCGAAACCGTGAAAAATGCCACCCTGTAGCATGTGCTCCGAGACCATGGACTATAGCCTGTCGCTTTTCAGTGATTTTCACAATTTTTTCAAATCCTCTGATACCGTGAAAAATGCCACCCTATAGCATGTGCTCCGAGACCATGGACTATAGCCTGTCGCTTTTCAGTGATTTTCACCTTTTTTTCCAAATCCTCCAAAACCGTGAAAAATGCCACCCTGTAGCATGTGCTCCGAGACCATGGACTATAGCCTGTCGCTTTTCAGTGATTTTCACCTTTTTTTCAAATCCTCCGAAACCGTGAAAATTGCCACCCTGTAGCATGTGCTCCGAGACCATGGACTATAGCCTGTCGCTTTTCAGTGATTTTCACCTTTTTTTCAAATCCTCCGAAACCGTGAAAATTGCCACCCTGTAGCATGTGCTCCGAGACCATGGACTATAGCCTGTCGCTTTTCAGTGATTTCACCTTTTTTCAAATCCTCCGAAACCGTGAAAAATGCCACCCTATAGCATGTGCTCCGAGACCATGGACTATAGCCTGTCGCTTTTAAGTGATTTTCACCTTTTTTTCAAATCCTCCGAAACCGTGAAAAATGCCACCCTGTAGCATGTGCTCCGAGACCATGGACTATAGCCTGTCGCTTTTCAGTGATTTTCACCCTTTTTTCAAATCCTCCGAAACCGTGAAAAATGCCACCCTATAGCATGTGCTCCGAGACCATGGACTATAGCCTGTCGCTTTTCAGTGATTTTCACCTTTTTTTCAAATCCTCCGAAACCGTGAAAATTGCCACCCTGTAGCATGTGCTCCGAGACCATGGACTATAGCCTGTCGCTTTTCAGTGATTTCACCTTTTTTCAAATCCTCCGAAACCGTGAAAAATGCCACCCTATAGCATGTGCTCCGAGACCATGGACTATAGCCTGTCGCTTTTAAGTGATTTTCACCTTTTTTTCAAATCCTCCGAAACCGTGAAAAATGCCACCCTGTAGCATGTGCTCCGAGACCATGGACTATAGCCTGTCGCTTTTCAGTGATTTTCACCCTTTTTTCAAATCCTCCGAAACCGTGAAAAATGCCACCCTATAGCATGTGCTCCGAGACCATGGACTATAGCCTGTCGCTTTTCAGTGATTTTCACCTTTTTTTCAAATCCTCCGAAACCGTGAAAATTGCCACCCTGTAGCATGTGCTCCGAGACCATGGACTATAGCCTGTCGCTTTTCAGTGATTTTCACCTTTTTTCAAATCCTCCGAAACCGTGAAAAATGCCACCCTATAGCATGTGCTCCGAGACCATGGACTATAGCCTGTCGCTTTTAAGTGATTTTCACCTTTTTTTCAAATCCTCCGAAACCGTGAAAAATGCCACCCTGTAGCATGTGCTCCGAGACCA
Organism: Electrona antarctica; assembly: GCF_951216825.1. Lineage (NCBI taxonomy): Eukaryota > Metazoa > Chordata > Actinopteri > Myctophiformes > Myctophidae > Electrona > Electrona antarctica. The sequence goes on along the minus strand of NC_136800.1, from coordinate 14,091,982 downwards.
TGGACTATAGCCTGTCGCTTTTCAGTGATTTTCAACCTTTTTTCAAATCCTCCGAAACCGTGAAAAATGCCACCCTATAGCATGTGCTCCGAGACCATGGACTATAGCCTGTCGCTTTTCAGTGATTTTCACCTTTTTTTCAAATCCTCCGAAACCGTGAAAATTGCCACCCTGTAGCATGTGCTCCGAGACCATGGACTCTAGCCTGTCGCTTTTCAGTGATTTTCACCTTTTTTTCCAAATCCTCCGAAACCGTGAAAAATGCCACCCTGTAGCATGTGCTCCGAGACCATGGACTATAGCCTGTCGCTTTTCAGTGATTTTCACCTTTTTTTCAAATCCTCCGAAACCGTGAAAATTGCCACCCTGTAGCATGTGCTCCGAGACCATGGACTATAGCCTGTCGCTTTTCAGTGATTTTCACCTTTTTTTCAAATCCTCCGAAACCGTGAAAAATGCCACCCTATAGCATGTGCTCCGAGACCATGGACTATAGCCTGTCGCTTTTCAGTGATTTCACCTTTTTTCAAATCCTCCGAAACCGTGAAAAATGCCACCCTATAGCATGTGCTCCGAGACCATGGACTATAGCCTGTCGCTTTTAAGTGATTTTCACCTTTTTTTCAAATCCTCCGAAACCGTGAAAAATGCCACCCTGTAGCATGTGCTCCGAGACCATGGACTATAGCCTGTCGCTTTTCAGTGATTTTCACCCTTTTTTCAAATCCTCCGAAACCGTGAAAAATGCCACCCTATAGCATGTGCTCCGAGACCATGGACTATAGCCTGTCGCTTTTCAGTGATTTTCACCTTTTTTTCAAATCCTCCGAAACCGTGAAAAATGCCACCCTGTAGCATGTGCTCCGAGACCATGGACTATAGCCTGTCGCTTTTCAGTGATTTTCACCTTTTTTTCAAATCCTCCGAAACTGTGAAAAATGGCACCCTGTAGCATGTGCTCCGAGACCATGGACTATAGCCTGTCGCTTTTCAGTGATTTTAACCTTTTTTTCAAATCCTCCGAAACCGTGAAAAATGACACCCTGTAGCATGTGCTCCGAGACCATGGACTATAGCCTGTCGCTTTTCAGTGATTTTCACCTTTTTTTCAAATCCTCCGAAACCGTGAAAAATGGCACCCTGTAGCATGTGCTCCGAGACCATGGACTATAGCCTGTCGCTTTTCAGTGATTAGCACCTTTTTTTCAAATCCTCCGAAACCGTGAAAATTGCCACCCTGTAGCATGTGTTCCGAGACCATGGACTATAGCCTGTCGCTTTTCAGTGATTTTCACCTTTTTTTCAAATCCTCCGAAACCGTGAAAAATGCCACCCTGTAGCATGTGCTCCGAGACCATGGACTATAGCCTGTCGCTTTTCAGTGATTTTCACCCTTTTTTCAAATCCTCCGAAACCGTGAAAAATGCCACCCTATAGCATGTGCTCCGAGACCATGGACTATAGCCTGTCGCTTTTCAGTGATTTTCACCTTTTTTTCAAATCCTCCGAAACCGTGAAAATTGCCACCCTGTAGCATGTGCTCCGAGACCATGGACTATAGCCTGTCGCTTTTCAGTGATTTTCACCTTTTTTTCAAATCCTCCGAAACCGTGAAAAATGCCACCCTGTAGCATGTGCTCCGAGACCATGGACTATAGCCTGTCGCTTTTCAGTGATTTTCACCTTTTTTTCAAATCCTCCGAAACCGTGAAAATTGCCACCCTGTAGCATGTGCTCCGAGACCATGGACTATAGCCTGTCGCTTTTCAGTGATTTTCACCTTTTTTTCAAATCCTCCGAAACCGTGAAAAATGCCACCCTATAGCATGTGCTCCGAGACCATGGACTATAGCCTGTCGCTTTTCAGTGATTTCACCTTTTTTCAAATCCTCCGAAACCGTGAAAAATGCCACCCTATAGCATGTGCTCCGAGACCATGGACTATAGCCTGTCGCTTTTCAGTGATTTTCACCTTTTTTTCAAATCCTCCGAAACCGTGAAAAATGCCACCCTGTAGCATGTGCTCCGAGACCATGGACTATAGCCTGTCGCTTTTCAGTGATTTTCACCCTTTTTTCAAATCCTCCGAAACCGTGAAAAATGCCACCCTATAGCATGTGCTCCGAGACCATGGACTATAGCCTGTCGCTTTTCAGTGATTTTCACCTTTTTTTCAAATCCTCCGAAACCGTGAAAAATGCCACCCTGTAGCATGTGCTCCGAGACCATGGACTATAGCCTGTCGCTTTTCAGTGATTTTCACCTTTTTTTCAAATCCTCCGAAACTGTGAAAAATGGCACCCTGTAGCATGTGCTCCGAGACCATGGACTATAGCCTGTCGCTTTTCAGTGATTTTAACCTTTTTTTCAAATCCTCCGAAACCGTGAAAAATGACACCCTGTAGCATGTGCTCCGAGACCATGGACTATAGCCTGTCGCTTTTCAGTGATTTTCACCTTTTTTTCAAATCCTCCGAAACCGTGAAAAATGGCACCCTGTAGCATGTGCTCCGAGACCATGGACTATAGCCTGTCGCTTTTCAGTGATTAGCACCTTTTTTTCAAATCCTCCGAAACTGTGAAAAATGGCACCCTGTAGCATGTGCTCCGAGACCATGGACTATAGCCTGTCGCTTTTCAGTGATTTTAACCTTTTTTTCAAATCCTCCGAAACCGTGAAAAATGACACCCTGTAGCATGTGCTCCGAGACCATGGACTATAGCCTGTCGCTTTTCAGTGATTTTCACCTTTTTTTTCAAATCCTCCGAAACTGTGAAAAATGCCACCCTGTAGCATGTGCTCCGAGACCATGGACTATAGCCTGTCGCTTTTCAGTGATTTTCACCTTTTTTTCAAATCCTCCGAAACCGTGAAAAATGGCACCCTGTAGCATGTGCTCCGAGACCATGGACTATAGCCTGTCGCTTTTCAGTGATTAGCACCTTTTTTTCAAATCCTCCGAAACCGTGAAAATTGCCACCCTGTAGCATGTGCTCCGAGACCATGGACTATAGCCTGTCGCTTTTCAGTGATTTTCACCTTTTTTTCAAATCCTCCGAAACCGTGAAAAATGCCACCCTGTAGCATGTGCTCCGAGACCATGGACTATAGCCTGTCGCTTTTCAGTGATTTTCACCTTTTTTTCAAATCCTCCGAAACTGTGAAAAATGGCACCCTGTAGCATGTGCTCCGAGACCATGGACTATAGCCTGTCGCTTTTCAGTGATTTTCACCTTTTTTTCAAATCCTCCGAAACCGTGAAAAATGACACCCTGTAGCATGTGCTCCGAGACCATGGACTATAGCCTGTCGCTTTTCAGTGATTTTCACCTTTTTTTCAAATCCTCCGAAACTGTGAAAAATGCCACCCTGTAGCATGTGCTCCGAGACCATGGACTATAGCCTGTCGCTTTTCAGTGATTTTCACCTTTTTTTCAAATCCTCCGAAACCGTGAAAAATGGCACCCTGTAGCATGTGCTCCGAGACCATGGACTATAGCCTGTCGCTTTTCAGTGATTTTCACCTTTTTTTCAAATCCTCCGAAACCGTGAAAAATGCCACCCTGTAGCATGTGCTCCGAGACCATGGACTATAGCCTGTCGCTTTTCAGTGATTTTCACCTTTTTTTCAAATCCTCCGAAACCGTGAAAAATGCACCCTGTAGCATGTGCTCCGAGACCATGGACTATAGCCTGTCGCTTTTCAGTGATTTTCACCTTTTTTCAAATCCTCCGAAACCGTGAAAAATGCCACCCTGTAGCATGTGCTCCGAGACCATGGACTATAGCCTGTCGCTTTTCAGTGATTTTCACCTTTTTTTCAAATCCTCCGAAACCGTGAAAAATGCCACCCTGTAGCATGTGCTCCGAGACCATGGACTATAGCCTGTCGCTTTTCAGTGATTTTCACCTTTTTTTCAAATCCTCCGAAACCGTGAAAAATGCCACCCTGTAGCATGTGCTCCGAGACCATGGACTATAGCCTGTCGCTTTTCAGTGATTTTCACCTTTTTTTCAAATCCTCCGAAACCGTGAAAAATGCCACCCTGTAGCATGTGCTCCGAGACCATGGACTATAGCCTGTCGCTTTTCAGTGATTTTCACCTTTTTTTCAAATCCTCCGAAACCGTGAAAAATGCCACCCTGTAGCATGTGCTCCGAGACCATGGACTATAGCCTGTCGCTTTTCAGTGATTTTCACCTTTTTTTCAAATCCTCCGAAACCGTGAAAAATGCCACCCTGTAGCATGTGCTCCGAGACCATGGACTATAGCCTGTCGCTTTTCAGTGATTTTCACCTTTTTTTCAAATCCTCCGAAACCGTGAAAAATGCCACCCTGTAGCATGTGCTCCGAGACCATGGACTATAGCCTGTCGCTTTTCAGTGATTTTCACCTTTTTTTCAAATCCTCCGAAACCGTGAAAAATGCCACCCTGTAGCATGTGCTCCGAGACCATGGACTATAGCCTGTCGCTTTTCAGTGATTTTCACCTTTTTTTCAAATCCTCCGAAACCGTGAAAAATGCCACCCTGTAGCATGTGCTCCGAGACCATGGACTATAGCCTGTCGCTTTTCAGTGATTTTCACCTTTTTTTCAAATCCTCCGAAACCGTGAAAAATGCCACCCTGTAGCATGTGCTCCGAGACCATGGACTATAGCCTGTCGCTTTTCAGTGATTTTCACCTTTTTTTCAAATCCTCCGAAACCGTGAAAAATGCCACCCTGTAGCATGTGCTCCGAGACCATGGACTATAGCCTGTCGCTTTTCAGTGATTTTCACCTTTTTTTCAAATCCTCCGAAACCGTGAAAAATGCCACCCTGTAGCATGTGCTCCGAGACCATGGACTATAGCCTGTCGCTTTTCAGTGATTTTCACCTTTTTTTCAAATCCTCCGAAACCGTGAAAAATGCCACCCTGTAGCATGTGCTCCGAGACCATGGACTATAGCCTGTCGCTTTTCAGTGATTTTCACCTTTTTTTCAAATCCTCCGAAACCGTGAAAAATGCCACCCTGTAGCATGTGCTCCGAGACCATGGACTATAGCCTGTCGCTTTTCAGTGATTTTCACCTTTTTTTCAAATCCTCCGAAACCGTGAAAAATGCCACCCTGTAGCATGTGCTCCGAGACCATGGACTATAGCCTGTCGCTTTTCAGTGATTTTCACCTTTTTTTCAAATCCTCCGAAACCGTGAAAAATGCCACCCTTTAGCATGTGCTCCGAGACCATGGACTATAGCCTGTCGC
>NC_136800.1:13973094-14086530 GCF_951216825.1 Electrona antarctica | reverse complement strand
GGACTATAGCCTGTCGCTTTTCAGTGATTTTCACCTTTTTTTCAAATCCTCCGAAACCGTGAAAAATGCCACCCTGTAGCATGTGCTCCGAGACCATGGACTATAGCCTGTCGCTTTTCAGTGATTTTCACCTTTTTTTCAAATCCTCCGAAACCGTGAAAAATGCCACCCTGTAGCATGTGCTCCGAGACCATGGACTATAGCCTGTCGCTTTTCAGTGATTTTCACCTTTTTTTCAAATCCTCCGAAACCGTGAAAAATGCCACCCTGTAGCATGTGCTCCGAGACCATGGACTATAGCCTGTCGCTTTTCAGTGATTTTCACCTTTTTTTCAAATCCTCCGAAACCGTGAAAAATGCCACCCTGTAGCATGTGCTCCGAGACCATGGACTATAGCCTGTCGCTTTTCAGTGATTTTCACCTTTTTTTCAAATCCTCCGAAACCGTGAAAAATGCCACCCTGTAGCATGTGCTCCGAGACCATGGACTATAGCCTGTCGCTTTTCAGTGATTTTCACCTTTTTTTCAAATCCTCCGAAACCGTGAAAAATGCCACCCTGTAGCATGTGCTCCGAGACCATGGACTATAGCCTGTCGCTTTTCAGTGATTTTCACCTTTTTTTCAAATCCTCCGAAACCGTGAAAAATGCCACCCTGTAGCATGTGCTCCGAGACCATGGACTATAGCCTGTCGCTTTTCAGTGATTTTCACCTTTTTTTCAAATCCTCCGAAACCGTGAAAAATGCCACCCTGTAGCATGTGCTCCGAGACCACGGACTATAGCCTGTCGCTTTTCAGTGATTTTCACCTTTTTTTCAAATCCTCCGAAACCGTGAAAAATGCCACCCTGTAGCATGTGCTCCGAGACCATGGACTATAGCCTGTCGCTTTTCAGTGATTTTCACCTTTTTTTCAAATCCTCCGAAACCGTGAAAAATGCCACCCTGTAGCATGTGCTCCGAGACCATGGACTATAGCCTGTCGCTTTTCAGTGATTTTCACCTTTTTTTCAAATCCTCCGAAACCGTGAAAAATGCCACCCTGTAGCATGTGCTCCGAGACCATGGACTATAGCCTGTCGCTTTTCAGTGATTTTCACCTTTTTTTCAAATCCTCCGAAACCGTGAAAAATGCCACCCTGTAGCATGTGCTCCGAGACCATGGACTATAGCCTGTCGCTTTTCAGTGATTTTCACCTTTTTTTCAATCCTCCGAAACCGTGAAAAATGCCACCCTGTAGCATGTGCTCCGAGACCACGGACTATAGCCTGTCGCTTTTCAGTGATTTTCACCTTTTTTTCAAATCCTCCGAAACCGTGAAAAATGCCACCCTGTAGCATGTGCTCCGAGACCACGGACTATAGCCTGTCGCTTTTCAGTGATTTTCACCTTTTTTTCAAATCCTCCGAAACCGTGAAAAATGCCACCCTGTAGCATGTGCTCCGAGACCATGGACTATAGCCTGTCGCTTTTCAGTGATTTTCACCTTTTTTTCAAATCCTCCGAAACCGTGAAAAATGCCACCCTGTAGCATGTGCTCCGAGACCATGGACTATAGCCTGTCGCTTTTCAGTGATTTTCACCTTTTTTTCAAATCCTCCGAAACCGTGAAAAATGCCACCCTGTAGCATGTGCTCCGAGACCATGGACTATAGCCTGTCGCTTTTCAGTGATTTTCACCTTTTTTTCAAATCCTCCGAAACCGTGAAAAATGCCACCCTGTAGCATGTGCTCCGAGACCATGGACTATAGCCTGTCGCTTTTCAGTGATTTTCACCTTTTTTTCAAATCCTCCGAAACCGTGAAAAATGCCACCCTGTAGCATGTGCTCCGAGACCATGGACTATAGCCTGTCGCTTTTCAGTGATTTTCACCTTTTTTCAAATCCTCCGAAACCGTGAAAAATGCCACCCTGTAGCATGTGCTCCGAGACCATGGACTATAGCCTGTCGCTTTTCAGTGATTTTCACCTTTTTTTCAAATCCTCCGAAACCGTGAAAAATGCCACCCTGTAGCATGTGCTCCGAGACCATGGACTATAGCCTGTCGCTTTTCAGTGATTTTCACCTTTTTTTCAAATCCTCCGAAACCGTGAAAAATGCCACCCTGTAGCATGTGCTCCGAGACCATGGACTATAGCCTGTCGCTTTTCAGTGATTTTCACCTTTTTTTCAAATCCTCCGAAACCGTGAAAAATGCCACCCTGTAGCATGTGCTCCGAGACCATGGACTATAGCCTGTCGCTTTTCAGTGATTTTCACCTTTTTTCAAATCCTCCGAAACCGTGAAAAATGCCACCCTGTAGCATGTGCTCCGAGACCATGGACTATAGCCTGTCGCTTTTCAGTGATTTTCACCTTTTTTTCAAATCCTCCGAAACCGTGAAAAATGCCACCCTGTAGCATGTGCTCCGAGACCATGGACTATAGCCTGTCGCTTTTCAGTGATTTTCACCTTTTTTTCAAATCCTCCGAAACCGTGAAAAATGCCACCCTGTAGCATGTGTCCGAGACCATGGACTATAGCCTGTCGCTTTTCAGTGATTTTCACCTTTTTTTCAAATCCTCCGAAACCGTGAAAAATGCCACCCTGTAGCATGTGCTCCGAGACCATGGACTATAGCCTGTCGCTTTTCAGTGATTTTCACCTTTTTTTCAAATCCTCCGAAACCGTGAAAAATGCCACCCTGTAGCATGTGCTCCGAGACCATGGACTATAGCCTGTCGCTTTTCAGTGATTTTCACCTTTTTTTCAAATCCTCCGAAACCGTGAAAAATGCCACCCTGTAGCATGTGCTCCGAGACCATGGACTATAGCCTGTCGCTTTTCAGTGATTTTCACCTTTTTTTCAAATCCTCCGAAACCGTGAAAAATGCCACCCTGTAGCATGTGCTCCGAGACCATGGACTATAGCCTGTCGCTTTTCAGTGATTTTCACCTTTTTTTCAAATCCTCCGAAACCGTGAAAAATGCCACCCTGTAGCATGTGCTCCGAGACCATGGACTATAGCCTGTCGCTTTTCAGTGATTTTCACCTTTTTTTCAAATCCTCCGAAACCGTGAAAAATGCCACCCTGTAGCATGTGCTCCGAGACCATGGACTATAGCCTGTCGCTTTTCAGTGATTTTCACCTTTTTTTCAAATCCTCCGAAACCGTGAAAAATGCCACCCTGTAGCATGTGCTCCGAGACCATGGACTATAGCCTGTCGCTTTTCAGTGATTTTCACCTTTTTTTCAAATCCTCCGAAACCGTGAAAAATGCCACCCTGTAGCATGTGCTCCGAGACCATGGACTATAGCCTGTCGCTTTTCAGTGATTTTCACCTTTTTTTCAAATCCTCCGAAACCGTGAAAAATGCCACCCTGTAGCATGTGCTCCGAGACCATGGACTATAGCCTGTCGCTTTTCAGTGATTTTCACCTTTTTTTCAAATCCTCCGAAACCGTGAAAAATGCCACCCTGTAGCATGTGCTCCGAGACCATGGACTATAGCCTGTCGCTTTTCAGTGATTTTCACCTTTTTTTCAAATCCTCCGAAACCGTGAAAAATGCCACCCTGTAGCATGTGCTCCGAGACCATGGACTATAGCCTGTCGCTTTTCAGTGATTTTCACCTTTTTTTCAAATCCTCCGAAACCGTGAAAAATGCCACCCTGTAGCATGTGCTCCGAGACCATGGACTATAGCCTGTCGCTTTTCAGTGATTTTCACCTTTTTTTCAAATCCTCCGAAACCGTGAAAAATGCCACCCTGTAGCATGTGCTCCGAGACCATGGACTATAGCCTGTCGCTTTTCAGTGATTTTCACCTTTTTTTCAAATCCTCCGAAACCGTGAAAAATGCCACCCTGTAGCATGTGCTCCGAGACCATGGACTATAGCCTGTCGCTTTTCAGTGATTTTCACCTTTTTTTCAAATCCTCCGAAACCGTGAAAAATGCCACCCTGTAGCATGTGCTCCGAGACCATGGACTATAGCCTGTCGCTTTTCAGTGATTTTCACCTTTTTTTCAAATCCTCCGAAACCGTGAAAAATGCCACCCTGTAGCATGTGCTCCGAGACCATGGACTATAGCCTGTCGCTTTTCAGTGATTTTCACCTTTTTTTCAAATCCTCCGAAACCGTGAAAAATGCCACCCTGTAGCATGTGCTCCGAGACCATGGACTATAGCCTGTCGCTTTTCAGTGATTTTCACCTTTTTTTCAAATCCTCCGAAACCGTGAAAAATGCCACCCTGTAGCATGTGCTCCGAGACCATGGACTATAGCCTGTCGCTTTTCAGTGATTTTCACCTTTTTTTCAAATCCTCCGAAACCGTGAAAAATGCCACCCTGTAGCATGTGCTCCGAGACCATGGACTATAGCCTGTCGCTTTTCAGTGATTTTCACCTTTTTTTCAAATCCTCCGAAACCGTGAAAAATGCCACCCTGTAGCATGTGCTCCGAGACCATGGACTATAGCCTGTCGCTTTTCAGTGATTTTCACCTTTTTTTCAAATCCTCCGAAACCGTGAAAAATGCCACCCTGTAGCATGTGCTCCGAGACCATGGACTATAGCCTGTCGCTTTTCAGTGATTTTCACCTTTTTTTCAAATCCTCCGAAACCGTGAAAAATGCCACCCTGTAGCATGTGCTCCGAGACCATGGACTATAGCCTGTCGCTTTTCAGTGATTTTCACCTTTTTTTCAAATCCTCCGAAACCGTGAAAAATGCCACCCTGTAGCATGTGCTCCGAGACCATGGACTATAGCCTGTCGCTTTTCAGTGATTTTCACCTTTTTTTCAAATCCTCCGAAACCGTGAAAAATGCCACCCTGTAGCATGTGCTCCGAGACCATGGACTATAGCCTGTCGCTTTTCAGTGATTTTCACCTTTTTTTCAAATCCTCCGAAACCGTGAAAAATGCCACCCTGTAGCATGTGCTCCGAGACCATGGACTATAGCCTGTCGCTTTTCAGTGATTTTCACCTTTTTTTCAAATCCTCCGAAACCGTGAAAAATGCCACCCTGTAGCATGTGCTCCGAGACCATGGACTATAGCCTGTCGCTTTTCAGTGATTTTCACCTTTTTTTCAAATCCTCCGAAACCGTGAAAAATGCCACCCTGTAGCATGTGCTCCGAGACCATGGACTATAGCCTGTCGCTTTTCAGTGATTTTCACCTTTTTTTCAAATCCTCCGAAACCGTGAAAAATGCCACCCTGTAGCATGTGCTCCGAGACCATGGACTATAGCCTGTCGCTTTTCAGTGATTTTCACCTTTTTTCAAATCCTCCGAAACCGTGAAAAATGCCACCCTGTAGCATGTGCTCCGAGACCATGGACTATAGCCTGTCGCTTTTCAGTGATTTTCACCTTTTTTTCAAATCCTCCGAAACCGTGAAAAATGCCACCCTGTAGCATGTGCTCCGAGACCACGGACTATAGCCTGTCGCTTTTCAGTGATTTTCACCTTTTTTTCAAATCCTCCGAAACCGTGAAAAATGCCACCCTGTAGCATGTGCTCCGAGACCACGGACTATAGCCTGTCGCTTTTCAGTGATTTTCACCTTTTTTTCAAATCCTCCGAAACCGTGAAAAATGCCACCCTGTAGCATGTGCTCCGAGACCACGGACTATAGCCTGTCGCTTTTCAGTGATTTTCACCTTTTTTTCAAATCCTCCGAAACCGTGAAAAATGCCACCCTGTAGCATGTGCTCCGAGACCACGGACTATAGCCTGTCGCTTTTCAGTGATTTTCACCTTTTTTTCAAATCCTCCGAAACCGTGAAAAATGCCACCCTGTAGCATGTGCTCCGAGACCACGGACTATAGCCTGTCGCTTTTCAGTGATTTTCACCTTTTTTTCAAATCCTCCGAAACCGTGAAAAATGCCACCCTGTAGCATGTGCTCCGAGACCACGGACTATAGCCTGTCGCTTTTCAGTGATTTTCACCTTTTTTTCAAATCCTCCGAAACCGTGAAAAATGCCACCCTGTAGCATGTGCTCCGAGACCATGGACTATAGCCTGTCGCTTTTCAGTGATTTTCACCTTTTTTTCAAATCCTCCGAAACCGTGAAAAATGCCACCCTGTAGCATGTGCTCCGAGACCATGGACTATAGCCTGTCGCTTTTCAGTGATTTTCACCTTTTTTTCAAATCCTCCGAAACCGTGAAAAATGCCACCCTGTAGCATGTGCTCCGAGACCATGGACTATAGCCTGTCGCTTTTCAGTGATTTTCACCTTTTTTTCAAATCCTCCGAAACCGTGAAAAATGCCACCCTGTAGCATGTGCTCCGAGACCATGGACTATAGCCTGTCGCTTTTCAGTGATTTTCACCTTTTTTTCAAATCCTCCGAAACCGTGAAAAATGCCACCCTGTAGCATGTGCTCCGAGACCATGGACTATAGCCTGTCGCTTTTCAGTGATTTTCACCTTTTTTTCAAATCCTCCGAAACCGTGAAAAATGCCACCCTGTAGCATGTGCTCCGAGACCATGGACTATAGCCTGTCGCTTTTCAGTGATTTTCACCTTTTTTTCAAATCCTCCGAAACCGTGAAAAATGCCACCCTGTAGCATGTGCTCCGAGACCATGGACTATAGCCTGTCGCTTTTCAGTGATTTTCACCTTTTTTTCAAATCCTCCGAAACCGTGAAAAATGCCACCCTGTAGCATGTGCTCCGAGACCATGGACTATAGCCTGTCGCTTTTCAGTGATTTTCACCTTTTTTTCAAATCCTCCGAAACCGTGAAAAATGCCACCCTGTAGCATGTGCTCCGAGACCATGGACTATAGCCTGTCGCTTTTCAGTGATTTTCACCTTTTTTTCAAATCCTCCGAAACCGTGAAAAATGCCACCCTGTAGCATGTGCTCCGAGACCATGGACTATAGCCTGTCGCTTTTCAGTGATTTTCACCTTTTTTTCAAATCCTCCGAAACCGTGAAAAATGCCACCCTGTAGCATGTGCTCCGAGACCATGGACTATAGCCTGTCGCTTTTCAGTGATTTTCACCTTTTTTTCAAATCCTCCGAAACCGTGAAAAATGCCACCCTGTAGCATGTGCTCCGAGACCATGGACTATAGCCTGTCGCTTTTCAGTGATTTTCACCTTTTTTTCAAATCCTCCGAAACCGTGAAAAATGCCACCCTGTAGCATGTGCTCCGAGACCATGGACTATAGCCTGTCGCTTTTCAGTGATTTTCACCTTTTTTTCAAATCCTCCGAAACCGTGAAAAATGCCACCCTGTAGCATGTGCTCCGAGACCATGGACTATAGCCTGTCGCTTTTCAGTGATTTTCACCTTTTTTTCAAATCCTCCGAAACCGTGAAAAATGCCACCCTGTAGCATGTGCTCCGAGACCACGGACTATAGCCTGTCGCTTTTCAGTGATTTTCACCTTTTTTTCAAATCCTCCGAAACCGTGAAAAATGCCACCCTGTAGCATGTGCTCCGAGACCACGGACTATAGCCTGTCGCTTTTCAGTGATTTTCACCTTTTTTTCAAATCCTCCGAAACCGTGAAAAATGCCACCCTGTAGCATGTGCTCCGAGACCACGGACTATAGCCTGTCGCTTTTCAGTGATTTTCACCTTTTTTTCAAATCCTCCGAAACCGTGAAAAATGCCACCCTGTAGCATGTGCTCCGAGACCATGGACTATAGCCTGTCGCTTTTCAGTGATTTTCACCTTTTTTTCAAATCCTCCGAAACCGTGAAAAATGCCACCCTGTAGCATGTGCTCCGAGACCATGGACTATAGCCTGTCGCTTTTCAGTGATTTTCACCTTTTTTTCAAATCCTCCGAAACCGTGAAAAATGCCACCCTGTAGCATGTGCTCCGAGACCATGGACTATAGCCTGTCGCTTTTCAGTGATTTTCACCTTTTTTTCAAATCCTCCGAAACCGTGAAAAATGCCACCCTGTAGCATGTGCTCCGAGACCATGGACTATAGCCTGTCGCTTTTCAGTGATTTTCACCTTTTTTTCAAATCCTCCGAAACCGTGAAAAATGCCACCCTGTAGCATGTGCTCCGAGACCATGGACTATAGCCTGTCGCTTTTCAGTGATTTTCACCTTTTTTTCAAATCCTCCGAAACCGTGAAAAATGCCACCCTGTAGCATGTGCTCCGAGACCATGGACTATAGCCTGTCGCTTTTCAGTGATTTTCACCTTTTTTTCAAATCCTCCGAAACCGTGAAAAATGCCACCCTGTAGCATGTGCTCCGAGACCATGGACTATAGCCTGTCGCTTTTCAGTGATTTTCACCTTTTTTTCAAATCCTCCGAAACCGTGAAAAATGCCACCCTGTAGCATGTGCTCCGAGACCATGGACTATAGCCTGTCGCTTTTCAGTGATTTTCACCTTTTTTTCAAATCCTCCGAAACCGTGAAAAATGCCACCCTGTAGCATGTGCTCCGAGACCATGGACTATAGCCTGTCGCTTTTCAGTGATTTTCACCTTTTTTTCAAATCCTCCGAAACCGTGAAAAATGCCACCCTGTAGCATGTGCTCCGAGACCATGGACTATAGCCTGTCGCTTTTCAGTGATTTTCACCTTTTTTTCAAATCCTCCGAAACCGTGAAAAATGCCACCCTGTAGCATGTGCTCCGAGACCATGGACTATAGCCTGTCGCTTTTCAGTGATTTTCACCTTTTTTTCAAATCCTCCGAAACCGTGAAAAATGCCACCCTGTAGCATGTGCTCCGAGACCATGGACTATAGCCTGTCGCTTTTCAGTGATTTTCACCTTTTTTTCAAATCCTCCGAAACCGTGAAAAATGCCACCCTGTAGCATGTGCTCCGAGACCATGGACTATAGCCTGTCGCTTTTCAGTGATTTTCACCTTTTTTTCAAATCCTCCGAAACCGTGAAAAATGCCACCCTGTAGCATGTGCTCCGAGACCATGGACTATAGCCTGTCGCTTTTCAGTGATTTTCACCTTTTTTTCAAATCCTCCGAAACCGTGAAAAATGCCACCCTGTAGCATGTGCTCCGAGACCATGGACTATAGCCTGTCGCTTTTCAGTGATTTTCACCTTTTTTTCAAATCCTCCGAAACCGTGAAAAATGCCACCCTGTAGCATGTGCTCCGAGACCATGGACTATAGCCTGTCGCTTTTCAGTGATTTTCACCTTTTTTTCAAATCCTCCGAAACCGTGAAAAATGCCACCCTGTAGCATGTGCTCCGAGACCATGGACTATAGCCTGTCGCTTTTCAGTGATTTTCACCTTTTTTTCAAATCCTCCGAAACCGTGAAAAATGCCACCCTGTAGCATGTGCTCCGAGACCATGGACTATAGCCTGTCGCTTTTCAGTGATTTTCACCTTTTTTTCAAATCCTCCGAAACCGTGAAAAATGCCACCCTGTAGCATGTGCTCCGAGACCATGGACTATAGCCTGTCGCTTTTCAGTGATTTTCACCTTTTTTTCAAATCCTCCGAAACCGTGAAAAATGCCACCCTGTAGCATGTGCTCCGAGACCATGGACTATAGCCTGTCGCTTTTCAGTGATTTTCACCTTTTTTTCAAATCCTCCGAAACCGTGAAAAATGCCACCCTGTAGCATGTGCTCCGAGACCATGGACTATAGCCTGTCGCTTTTCAGTGATTTTCACCTTTTTTTCAAATCCTCCGAAACCGTGAAAAATGCCACCCTGTAGCATGTGCTCCGAGACCATGGACTATAGCCTGTCGCTTTTCAGTGATTTTCACCTTTTTTTCAAATCCTCCGAAACCGTGAAAAATGCCACCCTGTAGCATGTGCTCCGAGACCATGGACTATAGCCTGTCGCTTTTCAGTGATTTTCACCTTTTTTTCAAATCCTCCGAAACCGTGAAAAATGCCACCCTGTAGCATGTGCTCCGAGACCATGGACTATAGCCTGTCGCTTTTCAGTGATTTTCACCTTTTTTTCAAATCCTCCGAAACCGTGAAAAATGCCACCCTGTAGCATGTGCTCCGAGACCATGGACTATAGCCTGTCGCTTTTCAGTGATTTTCACCTTTTTTTCAAATCCTCCGAAACCGTGAAAAATGCCACCCTGTAGCATGTGCTCCGAGACCATGGACTATAGCCTGTCGCTTTTCAGTGATTTTCACCTTTTTTTCAAATCCTCCGAAACCGTGAAAAATGCCACCCTGTAGCATGTGCTCCGAGACCATGGACTATAGCCTGTCGCTTTTCAGTGATTTTCACCTTTTTTTCAAATCCTCCGAAACCGTGAAAAATGCCACCCTGTAGCATGTGCTCCGAGACCATGGACTATAGCCTGTCGCTTTTCAGTGATTTTCACCTTTTTTCAAATCCTCCGAAACCGTGAAAAATGCCACCCTGTAGCATGTGCTCCGAGACCATGGACTATAGCCTGGTCGCTTTTCAGTGATTTTCACCTTTTTTTTCAATCCTCCGAAACCGTGAAAAATGCCACCCTGTAGCATGTGCTCCGAGACCATGGACTATAGCCTGTCGCTTTTCAGTGATTTTCACCTTTTTTTCAAATCCTCCGAAACCGTGAAAAATGCCACCCTGTAGCATGTGCTCCGAGACCATGGACTATAGCCTGTCGCTTTTCAGTGATTTTCACCTTTTTTTCAAATCCTCCGAAACCGTGAAAAATGCCACCCTGTAGCATGTGCTCCGAGACCATGGACTATAGCCTGTCGCTTTTCAGTGATTTTCACCTTTTTTTCAAATCCTCCGAAACCGTGAAAAATGCCACCCTGTAGCATGTGCTCCGAGACCATGGACTATAGCCTGTCGCCTTTCAGTGATTTTCACCTTTTTTTCAAATCCTCCGAAACCCGTGAAAAATGCCCACCCTGTAGCATGTGCTCCGAGACCATGGACTATAGCCTGTCGCTTTTCAGTGATTTTCACCTTTTTTTCAAATCCTCCGAAACCGTGAAAAATGCCACCCTGTAGCATGTGCTGCGAGACCATGGACTATAGCCTGTCGCTTTTCAGTGATTTTCACCTTTTTTTCAAATCCTCCGAAACCGTGAAAAATGCCACCCTGTAGCATGTGCTGCGAGACCATGGACTATAGCCTGTCGCTTTTCAGTGATTTTCACCTTTTTTTCAAATCCTCCGAAACCGTGAAAAATGCCACCCTGTAGCATGTGCTCCGAGACCATGGACTATAGCCTGTCGCTTTTCAGTGATTTTCACCTTTTTTCAAATCCTCCGAAACCGTGAAAAATGCCACCCTGTAGCATGTGCTCCGAGACCATGGACTATAGCCTGTCGCTTTTCAGTGATTTTCACCTTTTTTTCAAATCCTCCGAAACCGTGAAAAATGCCACCCTGTAGCATGTGCTCCGAGACCATGGACTATAGCCTGTCGCTTTTCAGTGATTTTCACCTTTTTTTCAAATCCTCCGAAACCGTGAAAAATGCCACCCTGTAGCATGAGGTACGACATACCTCATCGACGCAAAAATAACAAGCAATTGGAATCTATTTTCCGTGGCACATTATAAACAAGTTTACTTTACCTCCTCAGTGTTTGGGTCGGGACATGTAGGACTGTATGTGTCTGCTGTCTGTGTGCATATGCACGCTCCAGTGAAATTGTGCGGATTGAGAACGATTAGTTAATTTGTGTTGGATAAGGGCTTATTGGTGGGTTTTCCGCTAGATATTAATAAAGAGTGATTAGGGTGTGTTTTAGCGGGGGTTTCGCCTGGAAAGCTCACTCACTTTTGAACGAGAGAAAGTGACAAGCCAGAAACACACAAGCCAGAAATGAACGCATTCACAATGACGTTCATCAGGCAGAAATACAGTACGTTCAGTTCACGTTCAGCCGAACGCGTTCCGGTACATCACTGCCCATTTATACAGTAAAGTTGCCAGGCGAGTACAGGTGATTAACATTCCTATGGCCGATGGTCGTTAGAGTCTATTGTTCCGTTGTTGTTGTTGTCGCACGAATCCTGCAGCTCAGTAGCTATTGCTTTCGGGGGAGGGTTAGTGTTATTTTCGGTCAAATCAGGCGGCACACCTGGACACATCAAACGGCACAGTAAAGTGCCGCGGCACACAGGTTGGGAAACACTGTACTATAGTATGCCCTCCGACACCATGGACTATAGCCTTTCGCTTTTCCACGATTTCACCTTTTTTCAAATCCTCAACCATGATGAAGAATCGCGCACTATAGCGCGCCGCTCAATGACCTTGACCAATATCAATGACTTTGAGCAGTATAAATGACCTTCATAAGACTAGTAAATGACCTTGACCAGTATGAATGACCTTGACCAGTATAAATGACCTTGACCAGTATAAATAACCTTCATAAGACTATTAAATGACCTTCATAAGACTATTAAATGACCTTCAGAAGACTAGTAAATGACCTTGACCAGTATAAATGACCTTGACTAGTATGCGGTCCGTGGCCATGGACTATAGCCTGTCGCTTTTCCGCGATTTTCACCTTTTTTTCAAATCCTCGGAAATCGTGAAAAATGGCACCCTATAGCATGCGCTCCGAGATGATGGACTAGACCCTGTTGCTTTTCCACGATTTTCACCTTTTTTTTTAATCCTCCGAAATCCTGAAAAATTGCACCCTATAGCATGCGCTCCGAGACAATGGACTATTGCCTTTCGCTTTTCCTTGATTTTCACCTTTTTTCAAATCCTCAACAATGATGAAGAATCGCGCACTATAGCGCGCCGCTCAATGACCTTGACCAATATCAATGACTTGCATAAGACTAGTAAATTACCTTGACCAGTATAAATTACCTTGACCAGTATGCGGTCAGTGACCATGGACTATAGCCTTTCGCTTTTCCTTGATTTTCACCTTTTTTCAAATCCTCAATGATGAAGAATCGCGCAGAAATGTAAATACAACACATTGAGCAGGGCACTGCAGGGAGTTGAACCCCGTTCCGGTAAACC
The DNA here is from genome assembly GCF_951216825.1 of Electrona antarctica. Lineage (NCBI taxonomy): Eukaryota > Metazoa > Chordata > Actinopteri > Myctophiformes > Myctophidae > Electrona > Electrona antarctica. Next base: position 14,073,598 of record NC_136800.1, on the reverse strand, counting down.
AGAAGTACGACACCAGTGCCTTAGTTTTTGTGTTGTTGTCATGTACAGGTCCATTCGTTGAAATGTAAAATGTACATTTCAACAGTAAAGTAATATATAAAGAAGAAAAACATAGGACAAAACTAACATTTTTGAATTACCGGTATTTGCTATGATTTTTTTTTTTACTTTCTCTTGCCGACCTCACACATTTCATTCGATGATTAATAAAAAAACAGTGTTGGACCTGTAAGGGTCCATTTGGTTATGCGCGTGTATGTGTGTGTGCGTGTGTACACGCTTCGATAACCAGTGTTGGACCTGCCCATTTTGTTTCATCTGTACACTCTGAGTTACAGACCTGTAAGGGTCCATTTGGTTACATGTTTTACACTCTCAGAGTTACATTTGGTTAGCATGTGCGTGCACGCCGTCTGTGCGTGTGCATGTGTGTGTGTGCGTGCATGCAAGTCAAACGCAATTTTTGTTTTCACTGTGAGTGTCCTGAGACATTGAGGTACGCCCTGTGCGATCATGGTATTGGTACGATAACAAATGATATAAGAGCGAGGTAAGAATTGTGTTCCTGAAGAGAATATCAATGTTGCATTGAAAAAATAGGACAGGACGGTACTCTGGTATAAAGATAGGAGGACAGGACGGTACTCTGGTCGCTTTAAGCGCTGTAGTTCACATTCATAATGTGTCTGTGGTCTGGTAGTCACATTGTGTGAAAGGCACCTCCCCCCCGCACCACCCAACAAGCAGACTTCCAGAAGATTGAGTCTGTCCTTGAAAGTGCCCTCCAAGAAATGTCAAGCTACTACAATACAACCACCTGAAACCCAACCCATCAAAAACCCAACTATGCAGCTTCCACCTGAGGAACCGAGACGCGAAAAAAGAACTGAGCGTCACTTGGGATGGTCACAAACTCTCCAACCATACCCACCCCATGTAACTTGGAGTTACACTGGACAGGACACTCCTTCAAAAAACACCTGGAGAACACAAAAGCCAAGGTCAACACCCACACCCGTGAAATAAATGTTTACACACCTCATTCAAGTTGCAGGCAGGCAGGCAGGCAGGCAGGCAGGACGAGACAGGCAAGCACACAGGCAAGCAGGCAAGCAAGCAAGCAGGCCGAGGCAGGCACGCAGGTAGGCCGGCCGAGGCAGGCAGCCAGGCAGGGGCAGGCACGCAAGCAGGCAGAGGCGAGGCAAGCACGCAGGCAAGCCCACAGGCAAGAACGCAGGCAGGCAAGCACGCAGTCAGGCAAGCCAGTGTGGAATCTCGATGTGTGTGTGTCGCCTCGGAGGAGCAATGCAGGAGAAAGAACAAAGGAAAACTTGCGATGTTGGTCTCATGACATTCCGCATTTATTTGTTAAACACAGAAGTCAGGTCGTAACAGAACATGCATGTAAAAATACACGCCTTGGTCTGTCTCTTATTAGCCTCCGGTCCAAAGTGAGACTAAGTCGATACAGCACTGAATGTTGACATTACATGGTATTATATACTCAAGATTCGCCGTCCCCCAAGAAGTCCCTCCCCTCTCTGGGCATAAACACTTCCTGACTTCTAACCAATGAGGTCTGAGCCTGGCTTCCTGTTAGAGGCGGGCATTTTCTAGACAAAGGGCAAGTCTCATAGTAACCTTTTAACGGAGTAAGAAATAATACCACAATAATGAATTAAAGATACAATGAAGATATAAACCTAACGGAAATATATGAACAGAACTATATGAAACTAAACAGAAGTATATAAAACTGAACTGACTATATTTAAGAAATGAATGAGCTTGATACATATCACTATATTCCTGAAATACCCTATGTTAAGAGTACATTTTAGATTAGTTACTGAATGCACTCTAATAGTTTAGTAACCAGTCTATATATTAGTTTCCTAGTGTTTTATCTTTATTCTATAGTAACAGAAGAGTGTTTTAAGACATTTTAAGAAGGTAAATCCAACATGTTTTAAAGTCATTGCATTAGACCCAAGCCGAAATAAGATACTGCAGTAAAACTAGCCGTCTGCTTCACACCTTCTGTGGGCTTCAAAGTAACTTAGAACAAAAGTATTTGCATTCTATCCTTGTAAGGTGTTGCTAGCTTCAGACATTAACAATAGCCCCTTTTGGTCCCGCTCGTTAGTGTAAACATACCTTATTCATGGTAACTTGGAGTCGTCAGTCTACTAAAATCACCACTTTGTAACTGTCCAATTTTAACATTGTTTAGCATTGCCCAAGTAGAATATATGCTTATATGATTCATAATTTACCACACAGTTTCAGACAGGCAGGACAGACAGTTTGTGGCAGACCGAGGCAAGCAGGCAAGGCGCAGTTAAGCAACAAAGTGCAGGCAGGGGGACTATCCGGCCTAAGGCTGCACTGCAAGGGTTGGATCCTGGCTTGCTGCAAATGCTGGTCTGGGCTGGCTGACTGTTGGCTGCACAGGCTGTCTGGGCATGCTGAGTCTGGGCTTGTAAAAAGTTTCGCTGCGCTGGCTTGCTGGGCTCGCATTCCACACAAAAGCCACGGTCAACACCCACAATAACATCCTGTGAAAACTAGTGAACTCCAAGTGGGGCGCAGACCCACAAACAATCCGTGCAACTGCCATGGATGGCCCTGTCTTTCTCTACAGCAGAGTATGCCTGCTCAAGCTGGAGCCGATCACGTGCCTTTATGCGGTCCCCCCCGCACATCAGACGACTGTGTATCGCTCAAGATGAATGGAGAACACAGGAGTGAAGTTGGGGATGAACGGAGGAAAGTCTGGAAGGAAATGATAGAGAACACCAACATGACAATAAACAGCAGGAAGGCATGGGCCACAATCCGCCTTCTTGGCAAAGACCACACCACCCATAATCACAATGGTCACAGCAAACTCTGTTGCATCACAACTGGTGGCCAAAAGTCGTAACAAACACCGCTGCCGACCCACAGGAGAACACCATCACACAGTCAATTCAATTCAACTTTATTAGCAGACTCAGGTCCATAGGGATACATACACGGGGTAACATACAAGAGATACAACAGGCAATAAAAATCATAAAAGCATGTAAAACAAATACAAAACTTACATAACTTAACCCACAGGTAGAACATACAGGCATTTTAGCCAGTGTACCCTTAAACTAGATGTATAACGTGAACAGCTCACTGAGGGGCTTGAAAGCGCTACAATGATACTGTTTGATGACATAATGGCAGAATGATACAGCACCTGGGACCTAACGCAAAGACCTGGTTCCTGGGGATGCTGAACACATGCATGGCACAGAAAACCATCCCTTCTGTCTGTAGAAAGGCCAAAGTGGTTGCAATCCCCAAACATGGCAAAGACCCATCATCCCCAAAGAGCTACCGACCCATTTCCCACCTCTGCATCACCTACAAGCTCTATGAGAGGCTGCTACTCCAACGCCTCATGCCACTCATAGACACCAAGCTGACTAAAGACCAAGCTGGTTTCCGTCCCGGCCACTCCTGTGCTGGACAGAGCTCAACCTCACCCAACACATTGAGGATGGGTCTGAGGGAAAACAAATAACTGGAACAGCATTCATAGATCTCTCTGCTGCCTACAACACTGTCCAACACCGCACAATGGTCAGGAAACTACTGGACATGACTGGTGACCTGGACCTGTGTCAAGTCATCAAAAGCCTCCTCAACAACAGGCGCTTCTATGTCCAGTTAAATGACCAGAGGAGTAAATGGAAATCCCAAAAGAGCGTGCTCACCCCCTCCTTTTCAATATCTACACAAACGACCAGCCACTACCCACAGAATGCCAGCGTTTAATCTACGCCGACGACCTCTGCATTACCACCCAACAAGCAGACCAGAAGATTGAGTCACCCATCAAAAACCCAACTATGCAGCTTCCACCTGAGGAACCGAGACGCGAAAAAAGAACTGAGCGTCACTTGGGATGGTCAAAAACCTAACCATACCCACCCCATGTAACTTGGAGTTACACTGGACAGAACACTCTCCTTCAAGAAACAACTGGAGAACACAAAAGCCACGGTCAACACCCACACCCGTAAAATAAGTGTTTACACACCTCATAAGGACGAGACAAGGCAAGCATGCAGGCAAGCAAGCAGGCCGAGGCAGGCATGCAGGTAGGCCGGCCGAGGCAGCCAAGGGTTAGGGTTAGTCAGCTCAGCCAGGACTCTCTCGAGGCCTGGCTCTCTGTCTGCCTGGCCCGGTCAGCCCCGCCCTGCCTTGCAGCAACAGAACCAGCCGGCCTGGCAAGCCAGCCAGCTCAGAATGCGAGCTCAGCAAGCCAGCGCAGAGAAAACTTTTACAAGCCCAGACTCAGAAAAAAACAGTTTCCGGCCAGGACAGGACAGACAGTTTGTGGCTAGGGCTGGGGCGGTATGGGATTTTTATTACCGCGGTTATTGTCGGCCCCCATACCGCCGGTATGGCGATAATTACCGCACCCCCCACCCCCCCGCGCGAAAAAAAAATCCTCCGGTTTTATAGTGTTATTTAGTCCGGTGGAACACCGTGTATGGAGATGTTAGAGCAGGTCTGCAAAATCCGGTAAAACACCGTATACGGAGATGTATAGAGCAGCTGTGTGTCTTTAGTGCAGTTCCAGTGTCATTCCTCCTCCATGCGCGGCCTTCCCTCACAGCTCACACACACACACACACACACACACAGTGGCACCGTTACAGAGACAACAGACAAGACGACTCATATAGCTTTTCCACGTGTTTCTGTTGTTATCCAGTTTACCAAAATTAAATCCACAACAGCGCTATTGTGAAGACCCTTGCGCAGCGCGAGGCAATTAACCCCAGCTGCAAACGATCCGGACTTTGATTGTGTGATTATAATCCAAATAACCATTCTGGGCGTTGGGGGGGGCGCGCGGAGGAGGTAACAGGGGGTGCAGGCAAACAGAGTTTTGGAACGGATATTATGGACTACAGTTTTATTAAGGAAAGATTGGCATGTCAATGCCGCAACACGTGTTCGGGTGTCAATCAAATCAACCGCGTCAGACATCTCCCGCAGCCCGCTGTTAAAAAAAGAAATAAAAAAGCGAACGGATTTCACATCATTTCAGATCAAGACAAGTTGTGTTGAGCGTCTTTTTCCTGCGATCCCATTGATGTCACAACAGACAACATTTATAGGTGGGTCTGGTTTGGAGTAGCCTAATTTAAAACATTGTCCGACTTTGTTTTGAGAGAATATTAACACCTCGCGCTATTGTAACAGCCAGGTGCATCGTGCATTGCTCAGACCGTCAGAGAGAGAGAGAGAAAGATTAGGCTAAACGTGTAGCCTATGGATAAGGGCGCATCGTAGGTAACAGGTTTCAACTTTGTATTGATGTCTGTCAGCGAGAGACGAGAAGAGAAAGGGAGAGAGAGAGAGAGAGAGAGAGAGAGAGAGACATTAGGCTGTAGCCTATGGATAAGGGCGCATCGTAACGGTTTCAACTTTGTATTGATGTCTGTCAGCGAGAGAAGAGAAAGGGGGAGAGGGAGGGAGAGAGAGAGAGAGAGAGAGCTGTACAGACAGGACGGACAGAACTGTTTTTATCTTTTGACTGACTATAAGAAAAAGTCCTTCTGCACACCTATAAGAAAAAGTCCTTCTGCACACCTACAATGGACAGGTGCGTCGGATAACTGGAACTGAGAAGTAGAGAAAAAAAGAATCCCGCACACTGTCTCACTTGGAATCGCAATGGCAACCATTCTCACTCCAATGAAATGCCCGCTCAGCAGCGCATCGCATGAAACAAACACCACCATTCAAAAACGTCCCCTCATCATGGAACCTAAAATCTTAAACATATTAAACAAATTCCAAGTTAACTGATAGATTTAATATATGATGAATTGAAAGGTTCAACTTCCAGCCGCTCCACACCACGCAGCAACTGCGCGCCTCCCCAGTCCCCAAGCCATGAGTTAACATTATTGCTTGATTGATTGATTTAAGTTTGTATTAACAGTTTACAGTACATTTGCACAACTCAATACAAAAACTGTTAACTGTTACTCTGTGAGTGGACGACACCATAAAGCATTACACTTGTTTACAAGAGGGTCCACCTTGTTCAATTCATCATAACATTTTGTACACTATACACTTCTATAAAGCCAAAAACAGGAAATCATCATAAAAGGAGGTAAAAAGGGGGAAAACATATACAGTGAGGGGGAAAAGGGGTGGGTGGGGGTGGGTGGAGTCAAGGGATTTACATGTCTTAATGACAGTTGGTAGGGCGTTCCACATTTTTGTGGCATAGGAGTGAAATTAATTTAGGTGGACCCTCTTGTAAACAAGTGTAATGCTTTATTGGGTCGTGTCGTCCACTCGCAGTTAACAGTCTTTGTATTGAGTTGTGCTTGAAATGTAGGCTACTGTAATTCTGCAAACTGTTAATAAATAGTTCAATCAATCAATCAATCAATACTTGTTTGTGCCGAATCTGGGTTGCACATGGTTTGTTGAACTCCCTCTGGTGTTGCTGGCATATGATTAGACTGACTGAGCCTCACTGTTTATTATGATACACTTTATTTCATATCAACCATATGCACTTAGGCCTAGAACCCAGGGTTAGGGTTAGAACTAGGGTTAGGGTTAGAACCTAGGGCGCCAGAACAGCACGGACAAAAAAAAACTTACCGCGGTAACGAACCCGATACCGCGGTATGCGTTGTATACCGGCGGTATGGCGATATTGCGGTTATTGCACCCAGCCCTATTTGTGGCAGACCTTGGCAAGCAGGAAGGGTCGCAGGAAAGCATTGGCAGCTGGCAGGAGGCCCGGGCAGTCAAACCCTACCCTTTGGCTTGGATGACTAATCAAGGGCACTGCACTGGGCCCGGGCAGTCAAACCCTACCCTTTGGCTTGGATGACTAATCAAGGGCACTACAGGCCTGGGCAGTCAAACCCTACCCTTTGGCTTGGATGACTAATCAAAGGCACTGCACTGTTAGGGCTGAGAGCCTGGCTTGCTGCAAATGCGGGTCTGGTCTGGCTGACTGTTGGCTGTCAGGTAGGAGACCCTGGCTGTCTGCTGGGCATCCTGAGTCTGGGCTTGTAAAGATTTTCGCTGCGCTGGCTTGCTGAGCTCGCATTCTGAGCTGGCTGCCTTGCCAGGCCGGCTAGTTCTGTTGCTGCAAGGCAGGGCGGGGCAGACCGGGCCAGGCAGACAGAGAGCCAGGCCTCGAGAGAGGCCTGGCTGAGCCGACTAACCCTAACCCTTGGCTGCAATGGCTGAAGTGCACTGGCTTGGCAGCCTGACTTTCTACACTGGCTGACTGGCGGGGCTGGCTGGCTGCGTTGGCTGACTGAGCGGGCTTGCTGGCTAGAGCCTTCCAACGGTGTCTACCTTGATTTCCGTCCTAAGAAAGAAACACAAATTCAGAACGACTTAAACCCTCTATATTTAATAAAACAATTCTGGACAGGAATACTGTATTGCAGGGGTGCCCAAAAGGTACATCGTGATCTACCAGTAGATCACAAAGCCTGTGCAGGTAGACCACATGGCATGCCCCTGTATATAATCTATCACTTGAATTAAGGTGACTTGATTGATTGACATAAAAAAGGCCTGTCAGCTCAAATGTTGCACACAAACATCAGTAGCATTACAAAGTTATTGTGACAGTAATAATTGCTATAGTGTGTGTTCAGTAACAGTGTTAAATAGTTCTATATTGTGCAGTAATGATTGCTATAGAGTGTGTTCAGTAACAGTGTTAAATAGTTCTATATTGTGACAGTAATCATTGCTATATAGTGTGTGTTCAGTAACAGGAATATTCCTGTCTCTCCAGCTCTTTAATAAATAGAAAAGGGTTTAAAAAAAAGAATCTTCAGGTAGGTGACACATTTTCAGCCAATCAGGAGAAAGTAGCTATTTATGAGCTTAATGTTCCAGTTCTAATTGTGTCTGTTACATTACAATCTCACTTGTTTAATCTGTATCCTGACTGTTCCTGATTGGATAAAATTGCAGTTTCAGAAAATGCTTTATCTGTTTAACAAAAAGCTGGAGAGACCGGGAGACATCCGTTACTGAACAAACACTATAGCAATGATTACTGTCACAATATAGAGCTATTTAACACTGTTACTGAACACACACTATAGCAATGATTACTGTCACAATATAGAGCTATTTAACACTGTTACTGAACACACTTTAGCAATGATTACTGTCACACTATAGAACTATTTAACACTGTTACTGAACACACACTATATAGCAATGATTACTGTCACACTATAGAGATATGTAACACTGTTACTGAACACACACTATAGAGCGTCGCAGTCCCGCCTCCTACCCTGGACCAGGAAATGATTCTCCGTTCATTTTCCTCATAGACATTTCATAAAGTATTTATTTAAAGACGTTACGCCGCGGACAAAGCCAACTCGAGTCGTGACAAATCATGACAACAAACACAATTTTTTGGGCCGAACAAATAATTAGAAAGAAGAAAAAACCGGCAGGTTACAACACTTTTTTGTTGTTTTTCTTCTTTGTAATTATTTGTTTGGTCCAAAATATTGTTTGTGTTGTCATGAGTTGTCACGACTCGAGTTGGCTTTGTCCGTGGCGTAACCGTCTTTAAATAAATACTTTAAGAAATGTCTATGGGAAAAATGCATTGGGTTTCATTTCCTGGTCCAGGGTAGGAGGCGGGACTGCGACACTCTATAGCAATGATTACTGTCACAATACAGAGCAATTTAAATTAGGTAACCAAATGGACACCAGTAGTAGATCTTTACACTCTCAATAGTTTAATTGTTGTTAAGCACCTGCTTAATTTCCAAAAAACTACACAATTAGAGAATGTAGAAGATTGCTACTTTTGATCCTTTGTTTGTATAATGCTGATGATATTTATATATATATATTACTATAGCGGAGTGGTTAGTGCTTTGTTAACAAAAGTGCCCGTGATCGTTTCCCGCCAATTTCAAAGAAAGTTTGTTGCTTCCCGCCAATTTCACAGAATGTTTGTCCTTTTGCCAACCAAAGAAACAATCCTCTTTTCACCTATAGTCGATTACTAGTCGAGTGGGTACTGTCCGCGGTTTAAGCTGGGGAACACTAGACTGTAAGAGGGGGGGAAGAAGAAAAATGGAGGGGGAAGAAGGGGGGAGAAAGAAAAGAGAAGAAAGAAGAGAAAAGGAGAGAAAACTTGAGAAAATGGAAGGGAATGGATGCAATTCTAACTCAGCTTCATGTACAATCCTGCTGCAAGCGATAATGTATCCGAATATTTTCAAAAAGCACTGAAATGTTAAAACTAGCGTTTCTAGGAAGGGGAAGTACGGATCCCAGTGTCACCAGTTCAAGCCCCGCTTTAAGCAAACTGTATGAGTAGACTTTACAGCAAACGTTCAGTGTCCCCGGTTCAAGCCCCGCTTTAAACAAAACTGTATTGAGTAGACTTATGACAGCAGTGAATGGCAAACGTTTAGCATTGGATTCAGAGTGATTTCACGTAACTGCTACAGTCAACCAAATAATTTTTCTCTGCAGGGAGTCAAGTATGCGTTTACTGAACGTCATCATTCATCAGCATGCTCACATATAGTTATATATCTGCTGTCTTTGCATAAACACCTTGGTTCCTGCTTTAAGGAACTGACAAGCCCTTCCAGCACATAATGTTTGATCATTTCTTCAGTTTTTTTAAGTCCCATTTTGTAAAACCCAAGTTTAAAGCATACAATTCTGTATTGTGTAGGCCATTCTGTAGCTCATTATTAAATGTGACAATTGTTATTGAGTCATAACAAATCTTTCAAATATCACTTAATCAAATTAAAGTAGCCTACCACCATTATGACTTACACTAAAATACAATAGCATACACATACCCTATCCCATCCTATTCACACAGGAGGCAAATCAATTCTAATTACTATATAAAATATATGAACCATGTTAGGTTATTATTAATACAAGTAAACATTATATGGACAGGGTTTGAGCCACTGCAATTTCCTGACATTTGGACATCACCCTCTAGTCTAGTCCTAGAGTATCCTAGGAGGAGGTGAAGACATGGTGGAAGACCATCTTGAGGTCATTTGTTGTCTATTCTGACACCTGCCACACAGCCTCTTTGGACACAGTTTTCAACAGCTTCAGTGAAATTGTTCATTTGTTTAATGGACAGTGTGACAATGAATTTAGACAGACAGCAGCGCAGGGATGTGACCCTGATTCTAGCTATGTAGAATGTACCAACTACCACTGCTTGTTTTCTGACATCATCCGTACTTCATGTCAATACAGAAAATATTAAAATAGGGAGGAGTAACCTGTGTTGCAATTAAATAATGAACCGCAATACTATAAAATCCTAACTAAGAGTATACAAATGGAACCAAATTGATCTGCCCTATCTTCTACAGAGCATAGGAGCAATACAAAAATAAATCAGGTACAGTAAACATATCTGCAATGCATAATTGTCTAAAATCATCAATCACTCATTTGATTTCTAACTGTTGTAGCATTTGGCCTATATACAGCATCAAACTCATTTTTACCCATTATAAAATGTTGCCTAGTTTGCCATTATCTAGGTGAATGACCCATGCACCTGTCATTAATGGCTATGAGTCATTGAAAATATTGATTGGGGTCAGGGGACCCCCAGAGGTCCTTAAGTCAGTTCCAAGTGGTCCCCAACATACATATACAAATTATATATACATCAGAGCTATGTGAAAATAACCGATCTACAAGCTCACAGTGTTGGGTGAACTATTAGTCAGGGTGGAACAAAAAAAACGTGTTAGACAAAATCTGCTATGTGAAAATAGCCAATCTACAAGCTTCTAGATTTGATTATTATAGGCTATTTGTCTAGCATGGACAATCTGTTAGAGATAGAACACAACTTATAGCCTATTATAAAATCCCAGGTTGATATAATACACAATCCTCTGTGATCACCAACTCACCAGAACATCTCACATTAAAAACGTTTGGATTGTCATGTTTGAAAGTGTTCTATTCATGCAACACTGAGCCTGTAAGCTGTGTGATGCTAACGCGCTAACGCCGTTAGCATGGTCTGACTTGGTCAAATAAAAAACGGGCAATCTAGACACACAAGGTTACATGAGTTTATAATGTTACATCAAGTGTTTCTGTGGTAAACAACTCACGTTACTTGTGGTCTGCGCACACTGTACGTTGCTATGGTAACATAAACACAAATGCTGCTAACGTTATGGTCACCACCACTGTTAGCATGTGTGCCATCAGGCAAAAGCTCAGATAGATATAAAACTCCTGGCCAAAATGTCATACAAAACACAACACCTAAAATCGGAATGTTATTGTGACCTATTGAGCACAGACCATCATGATTTTCTTGCTGGACCTATAATTAATTTATTTGCATTAAATTTCCACTCGCCCATATAAATAAAAAGAAAGATGGCTGCCGTCAAGGCATTCCAGCTTCATTTAGGGCCCGGGTTCTAGCCCCCATTGAGGACTGAGATTGTGTTTCCTTTTTACCATACAAAATTGATTTTGCATCTAGTCGAGGTCCATTATTCATTCAGTATCTGAGCCACGGACCACCATTTGAGGCCATCTAGCCTCTCAGACCCATTTGAGCCACTGACCACCATCGTGAGAGTCTATAAATGTAATGGTCCGTGGCTTAAATACTGAATGAATAATGGACCTCGACTAGAGGCAAAAACAATTGTGTTTGTTTGGTAAGAAGGAAATAAATTCTCAGTCCTCAATGGGGACTCGAACCCGGGCCCTGATGTTTACAAACCGGCGACAGTAACCAGTCGACTAAACACGGATTTACAATGGAGTAGTGACATATATAAACATTATAACAAGTAACTTCATAAGTGATAACATGTTTGAACAAAAACAGCGTTAAGCATTCAATAACATTTCATTATTTACCTGCTGCCTGCAGACGACGACGGACACGATGTGTGACGTGGCATTCTCAAACAAACACTGACCAAACCCGCCCCAAAGCGTCTGCTTAGTATTTGAGGGGGGCATCACTTCCTTGGTGTGAGGCCACGCCCGCGAGTTTTTTCCCGCGAGTTTCTTGTAGTCATATTGTAGTCCTCCTACGTTACATCCGGGTCCCGTCCGCTTCTCATTGTAAATACTAAATAGCTACATATGAACGCGTGAATCTTTTTTTAAATAACGTTATTTTTCAGAAAGAAAGCCATTGAGGTCTTAATGGGTCTTAATGCTTCCAACTCGAGTAGAATTATTAATGTACAGTGTCCACGACAAAGAAAATATATGACGTGGAAGTTTCCTTGGGTTCAACCCGGAAGTTGCTGACGTCATGGCTTACATACACAATACAGATCTTGATCTCCAACCTACTAACGTCCTCAGTGGTCTAGTGGGCTAGGCATCCGTCTTTGACTTCCAACATCTTAACTTTGCCAGTTCAAGCCCCGTTGGTAATTTTCAAACAACACGGACTACTGGTTTTTGTCAGGTTATGTTTAGGGCTAGTTTGACATGCATTAGGCTACGGACCCCCATTTAGTGGCATTTCTATCTATGGGACCCCCAGCAACTGACAGGTAGGTACTGCAGGGGGTCCCCGGACCCCAGCAACCGACAGGTAGGTACTGCAGGGGGTCCCCGGACCCCAGCAACCGACAGGTAGGTACTGCAGGGGGTCCCCCCAGTCTGAAACCCACGTATAGCTCTAATCTAATGCGTTGCATTTAGACATTAGAGCTATGGACCAGAGCTAAGACTCAGGCATATTGTTATTATAGGTCAGTCCGTAAACACTGAAGTTGGTGCTTTGCATGAAAGTAAGGATAGCATTCAATTAATTGATTCACAATATACTTTTAATTATATTACATGAAGCAGACAGCCCTGTGATTAAACCTTTAGCATTACACTGCAACCACACTGTGGTTAATAATACGTTTTTATTCACAATGGAATGTTATTGTACTCCTAATATATCATGGAGGTGTAGTCAGCACAGTAGATTCATATTTCAATCGATCTGGGACGTTAAAATTGTGCAAAACTCTGTTCAATGAATTGCCTCTTCTGCTACATTAAACATTACTAAACATTAAACGTTACTTATACCTGTTATTCAGACTCCTTGTATAGAGCATGTTGACATGGATAGATTGATTCTGCATTTGAGCCACGCACCACCATTCAATGAGATGTAGCCAGACACCCAAAACTAAAGAATATGTCCACATTTCCATGCTGTATTGATGTTGGTACCATTCGGAGAGATAACAGGCAAACGTTGATCAACATAGCAATTATTCTAAACCTTCGGGGACAGAGCGTTCAGTGTGGCAGCCCCCACCCTGTGGAACTCTCTCCCAATAGAGATTCGCCATGCTCCAACACTGGACTCTTTTAAGGCTGCCTTGAAAAGACACTTATTCTCTCAGGCATATCGTTTTTGATTGTTGTTGGTACATTTTGTAAAGTGTCCTTGGGTTCATGAAAGGCGCTATATAAATTCAAGCTATTATTATTGTTATTATTATTCTTTAATTGTGAACTTCTTGCAAATTAATTGAATGTTGTTTGTTGGCAGGGAATGGGTTTTAACAATAATTTAACTCTTGAGAGTGTAAAATGAAACCAAATAGAGTTATAGATGTATAAGGGTCCATTTGGTTACCAACTCTCCATCATGTAGCTGGGGACCACAAGGACCAGTGGTGGTCCCCGGACCACTGGTTGAAAACCACTGTCCTACAGAAATTCCTCTGCTGCATTGCAAAACTTGCAAGGTTCAACACTGGAAATGCATGTATGAAATGCAAGGACATTTGAACAGATAGAGCAGTGCCTGGACACTGCTCATCTCCATTGCACTGACTGATAGTGTGTGAACTACTTCATTCTTCCTGCACTTGTGTTAGGAGCCACACTAACGTGTCACCCTTGATGAAGTGCCCTTCCTTGCAGACCATGTGAGGTAAATACACTTTATTATGACAGTAAAGCTTAATTTCTTTGACGACATCCGTGTGGCCTGATGGGGCAGCTGAAACTGGACTCTGCTGCTACAGACTTGAGTGACATGGCTGTGACTGGTATACACATTACGTGTGGTTAATTAATTTCCATATGCGATGAGAACCAGGTGTGGAGGGCTAATGGCCTGCCAGCCGTGGCCCTGGTGGTTAAAAAGGACAGATTTCAACAAGGACAAAAGTCTCTGCTGCATGTCAAGGACTCCTGGGGGCTGGGGCAGGCGGACAGCTACCTGCCACGTTTTTCCTCTTCTTCTTTTTTTTACACTGGCCAGCAGTGGTGTGAAGTAATTAAGTACCAGGTATTTTTACTTTACTGGAGTATTTTCAATTTCCAGTACTTTTACTTCTACTCCACTATAGTATACTAGCTGGCCAGTGTGGCTCAGTGCATGGTGGATGCATGGGTTCTGAGGTGGAGCTATAATTCCATGTCCCTTTTATGAATATGCAGGAAGGTGCAAGTATCACCACATGTGAATGAATATACATGCCCAAGCAGTGATAGCCTTTTAGTCCAAGATATAATGGAAGAAGAGGGCCACGATCAGGAGCCCTCAGCTGGGCTTTTTGTGTTATCCTTTTAGCATTACTTGTGGAATTGTACTGCTGTACTATTTGCAGTTTGTAAATAAAGTATTCAACTAATCAATATTAGTAATAATACATATAGTATTCCGTTTTTCATGGTTTTTGACGATTATCGAAAATGGCCCTTCAAGACTATAGGGCCAATTCATTTCGGCTAGGTGATGATCCAGTCTTCTCCATGTATGGCTATCCAGGGTTTGATGAGGTCCGTGTCGTGATCTTCATTATGGAGACGGCCATCTGGTGCCGTGACGTGTCACGAGGTGTGATGTCACAAGGCGTGACCATATATGGAGGCGTGACACGAGGCGTGACACTGATGGGAAATTCAGGTTTTCACAGTAAACTGCGACCTATGGTCGCAATAAAATGATGTCATGTTGCGGTGGTAAGTGACTCACCGCTCACAAGAACACATCACTCTGTTTTGGTGGTAACACCGTTTTGGTGGTCACCTTATCACCTAATACTGGAGTATGAATAGGCCTTAATTGGTTAACATGGTATTCTGATATAAACCCAAGCTGAGGCTCCATTGTGTAAAATTTACACAATGGAATGATAGGCTACTTCCTCTCACTGTTGATAAGGACATCATCGGGCAAATAAGAAATTCACAGTTAAGAAAGCCATAGTAGGCCTAAGTAAGAACAGTCCCAAATTGCTACAGATAGACATCCACATCCACACACATCCACTAATTGGGCAATCCTAATTAACTCCAATTAGAAATGCAAATCAAGGAGCCACATCTTTGATTAACAAGCGCCTGAGTTCCTTGTTGGTTTGTGGCCGTCCTCTGTTGACGCAGCCCAGTTGTGGGGGATAAGAAGAAGAAAGTATAGGGACATTGGAAAACGTTGTAATTAATCTCTGAATGCTTGAAGTGAGATACTTCTAATTACTCCCCAGGCCCCTCCCCTCCCCACTGTGTTGCATCTCTCCACACTTTTGGACTAGCCAACTTCCCCTCGTTAGATTGGTTGCAGAGGAATTACAGCCTAATTACACAGAGAGGGCATTGGGATTCATCGGGCCCTGCGATTTGCATACAGGCTAATTAGCATGGGATGGAACTAATTACTAATAATTTAGCCAATTACAGACCTTGGGTATCTCATTACAGTCTGTGAAGATACATCGGTATATAGGCATATTGACAGAGCATTCGCCCATTGGAGCAGTAGACCAACTGCAGTTTAAGAAGTTTATGATTTGGGTTTCCGACAAATTATGGACTAATTTGACATTCAGTTCGTTTTAACAGAACAAAATGTGAAATACAAAGCACAGATGCACAATAGGTTTGTAATACGATGGTATTCTATTATCAGAAAACAATACTGATCATACCAGACCACGATGCAGATTTGAGGAGGTTGAATAGCTTTTCTGGATCATCGTCACTACACTTACAATCTTGCATGTCTATACTGCCCTCTTCTGGCGAATGACAACAATGGCACATTTTGGAACATTACAGATGCAGACGAATAATTTATATTTTCAACAGTCTCGGAAGCCCTTTATTAATTAGTTTCCCAACCTCACAACCATCTGAGCACTACATGACCTTTGTACAACATGGCTGACAATTCTTTACAAAATCAGATACACGATTATTTACAGGACTGTGCAAACACAAAATAAGGTCTCTCAAATGGACAGATAAATATCTAAAAAGGCATGCATAGGTCAGAGCTTTAGCAAGGTAACAAAAAAATACTATTTGCATACACTCAAAAGGCTTTGTTTTCTCTCACATAAAAACATTAGCAACTAGGTTATGATTTGTAAATGCCAGTTATAACAGTGTTTCACAGTTCTTAAATACCAAATCCAAAGTTGTAGATATCAAAATGGCAAGTACGTGCCATTTAAAAAGGTAATTTATTCACAATACACAGTAAAAAGGTTGTCAAAAAGTTGTCATCACTATGGCAAAACCAAACACTTTGGCATTTCAGCACATACTGGGAGTTCCTGCCCCAGGGGGCAGAGAAATAAAAGCAACACGCCTGGTTTCCAACATTGGTGGAAGATAATTACATTGAGATTCATTTCCAAAACTTTAGTTCAGACCAAAGATTTGCAACGAGATGGAACCTGAATTAACCTTAACCGATGTAGAGAGCATGAGATAAGTAGTAAGTACAGTAGTAGCTCACCCCCCAAAACAATGACTTGTTTCGTATCAATTACACACCACATGAAGCCTTGAATTCATGGAGATTATTTTATTGTCGCATTCCCGAGCCAATGATTTAATAGCCGGCGGAGTCATCGGTCAATCTCATTAGGAGATTTGGTCATCAAATTATTGGTTTAGGAATGCGACAAAACAATAGAATCTCCATGAATTCAAGGCTTTGTGGGGTGTGTAATGGATAGAAAATAAGTAATGTTTTGGGCGAACTACTCCTTTAAGCACTCATAGCTGCTGATTCAGTTGTTGGATACAAAGAAACCATGGAGTGGCGTTCACACCGAACATTGTCTTATTATTCCAGACAGTCTGTCGATTTGTTTTGTTTTGTTTTCTAAAGCTGGAATAAGTTGATTTAGCAGTGTGTAAGAGCTTGGAGGAAGAAAAAAAACATTTTGTTTATTCAAACAATTCACTACAGCTCTAATTCAAATAAAACGTGTCTAATACCTCTGTAGAGATGTTGCATATCTGTTGTAGCTTTACATCTTTAGCCTTCATTTGACATTTAAAATCTACACCGTCAGCCTTGATACCTTTACACAATAAATTCTATAAACAATATACCGGTATTTCACATCTCTCTTTTTATATATATATATATAAATTTGCATATCACACAACTTTTTTGAGGGCCTGCGTTTTTCTAACAAATATAAATTCAACACCATCAAATGAATCCACACATTTCTTTACACATCACAAGTCAGAAACTCTTGGCACCAATTAATAACAGCAAATAAGCTGTAATATTATAATATTTGCATAGTGCTAGCGGTAACGGCACATATCGTACGTTGTGAATGAGTAATTCAGACCAACAGCAAATTGGAGCGAAGCCAAACAAGGTCTCTATTCACCAAGTGGCAGGATGAGGAATCAATGTTTTTAATGTTATTCTAAAACACCCCTTTTTCCCCAGCATAAAATTATAGCTCACACTAATGTTTGATGAGATGATCGAAATAGGTGAATATTGAATAAACGTCTTTCTTCGCCTGCACTCCTAGCAGTTTGAATTGGACTGAATAGAGTCCCTGTGCTTCCCAGGTCAAACAATTGGTCATCATATGTATTCTCTTAACCCATTAAAACTGTTAGATGTTAGCGTTGGCTATTCAAAAAGAGAACAGATATACAAGCAGATGTGAGCATTTCTGCTATTTTTGAAAATTGGCCTCATGTCTTAACCGTTTCCGTCCATCCGACGTGTCAGCACGTCCTAGGGGTCCCAATCGACGCGTACATCCGACGTGTGAGGACGTCTTAGGGGTCCCAATCGACGCGTACATCCGACGTGTGAGGACGTCTTAGCGCATCCTCAATGATACGGGGCGAGATAAGAATATTCTGAATTTTTTCCTTTTTTTAATTTGTCAGTTTGCCTTTCGGCTACCGTATGCTCCGCTCTGTTCCCATGTTAGCTTATCATTGAGTTAGCCGTTAGCGCGGCGGAAAGAATGACTCGTCTCTCCTAATCCAGGGCGCTTTTCGTGGTGTTGAACGGATCGATATACTGGCACTTCATTTCTGCTCCTCATCTGTCTCTCCCGCAAAATATGAACGCTTTTTGGATCATATATCGTATAAACTAAAACGATCGCAATGTAAGCTAGCTATGTAAAGTAAAAAAAAAAATAGTGGATTGTTTCCGGGTCATGGGTTTCCGAGTAAAAGCGGCCATGTTGTTCCGGCACCCCAGAGCTTCTATTTTGAAGGACTTCCGGCACTGATTGTGTAATGGATAAAAAAAGAATAACAGTCCGCTCTTGAAGTTACAGTGTGAACACATTGAAGTCACCACTCACAGTCTGTATGCTCATACCATATCTACAGTATGATACCAACACACAGCGTCATCATCGGGTTACTGCACGTCCTTCGTGGTCACTGTTGTCGTTGCGCGCGGGATTCGGCCGTGGCTCCCGCTCAGCTTCTTGCCGTGAGAGCCCGGAGAGCCGGCCGACGCCAAAGTTCTGCTGCCCTTGCTGCCGCCCACCGGACTCACCGACGGGGAAGGAGGGGAGGAGGAAGAGGAGGAGGGTGAGTTTGGGGACAGCGATGAGGAGGTGGAGGGTGAGGAAGAGGTGGAGGAGTAGGAGGAGGAGGAGGAGTAGAAGTTGCACTGGGCGTTGTTGCGGGTGAGTGCAGGTGGTGGTGCTGGTGGGGAGGTGCTGGTGGGGAGGGTGAGGTGACGCTGGTGGCTGCCGTCGCTGCGGGGGCCGCCGCGGGGGCGGGAGGAGGGGCTCGGCAGGGCCCGGGAGTCACCGTCGCCGCTAGCGTGGGATGGAGACGAGCCGGGGCTAGATGAGGAGGAGGAGGAGGAGGAGGGGAGGAGACGACTCAGACTGAGAGATGGAATCAGAGACTTGTGAGGAGGCGACGGCGAGCTGACAGGAGGAAGAGGAGATGGAGGAGGAGGGAGAGCCTGTTTGGAGTGGCAGGAGGAGGTAGCGGGAGGAGCAGAGGACAGACAGGAAGCAGGAGGCTGAGGAGGCGAGACGGCGTCTTTCCCAGACGAGACGCAGGAGGAGGAATTGGGAGGAGATGCAGAAGAGGGAGCAGGGGAGGAGGAGGGGTTTGGAGGGCAGAGAGGAGCAGACAGACTGGCGGAGGAGGACGACTGTTTTCCAGCACTATGGCACAAGGCTGGGATCTTAGAAGCAGGTAAAGCAAGGAAAGAATGGTTACTATCCCCACCTCTGCTGTTAGCCTGCGGAGAGAGACCGTGGACAGAACAGCCCAAATCAGCACATGGACTCAACATCCCAAAGGGGAAAAGGCAGTCAAAGCAGGAGTTTCCAAACCTTTCCATGCCAAGGCCCCCCACATAAAAGAAAATAAAGTCTGCACACTGAAAAGGCTCTGATGTGTTTTCATTGCGTGGTCTATGTTTCGATCAATCAGATCTTCATCAGGACATACAGTAGGTATAGTATGTCCTGATGTAGATCTTATGTGATCGAAACGCAATATAAATACTCCAGGGGTCCCTGGTGGAACAAAATATTTCTGAGATGGGGGTCCACCGCCAAATAATCTTTGGGGTTCTTGACATGAAAACGTTTTGAGCACTGATATAGCAACATATGTTTTTCAGAAAACTGTTACATTTTCTCCTTTTTTCTCTTTTTTTCTAGCATCAGCCTCAGGTCTTAATGGGTTAAACATTGTTGAACACGATCATTCTCCACCACCTCTCTTATAATATAAGAGAGGTGGTGGAGAATGATTGTGTTCAACAACTACTGTACTACTTACAGTTGGTAATTATTAAGTAGTACAGTAGTCTTTACATTTTCACATGCTTATTGAAATAAGTGACTTGGGGTGAAGTGGACAGTAACAGCACAGTGACAGGAAAAGGAAAAGCACAAAAGGAAAGTAAAAGACTTTAGGATGAACACGCCCATCCCGACCACACACTGAATGACAATAGACAGCAACAAGTGCAGCAACACAGCACAGTGCATGAGCTGAGAGACATTACAACTAGGGCTGGGACTTGAACGGAATTATTTAGATTAATAAATTACAGAAACAACGCGATTACAAAAGATCATGCATTTTAATCACACTTAGTTTTTGCACCACAGAACCCCTCATTGGACGAATTTCAGGCGTAGCGATCAAATCAGAGCACCGGACCACTTTCCTCGGCTCAGTGGATGGGAAATTTATATAAAAAAAACCCACTCATTGATTCACTCGTATACCAAAATCTGTTTTAATTGAAAAAATTAAAGGCTTCTCAGGTCAAATATTGATATGCGATTAAATTGCTATTAGTAATTAATTACAATGCCTCGAATGAATTAGATATTTCTTTTTAATCGAGTCCCAGCCCTAATTACAACTAAACACTGTAAAGAAAACAGAAAGGTGCAATTCACTGAATAATGACATAAGAATGGACAGACAGGACACTTCCTGGTATAATCTTTTCTTTGGTACAGAAAGTACCAACGCTCAATGTCACCATCATGTTCTGTTGAAACCAAACCTAACCTAACTAAAGTACACTGTGACCAGACAACCAGACTGTTGACAGATTTGAACAGAGATTTCTACTCAAACACGTGGTAAATCTGTGATAGGACGGATGTCTTCGCTCCTCAGGGTAGAACTATACCTGTCTGAAAGGCCTCTGGGGCTCCTGCAGGCTCTGCTGCTCCTTCTCTGGCGAACCAGAGGAGGAGGGCGAGTGGCGCGACCTGGACCGCTGTCCGGACGAGGGGGCGCCGCCGACGGAGGTCTGGAACAGAGGCAGTTACATGTTGGAAATGGGAAGTGATTATGTCATATGGTGTGTTCACACGGGCAGATGCAAAGATACAGTCTACCATTCATTGTCAATCGAAGCCAGCGATGCAGATGCATCCGACGTTTATAGCTGCTGCAAAAGCTACAAAGCTACAAATTGAAGATGAGCTGGGTTCAACTTCCAGATGCAAAGCTACATGCTGGATTGTTTTTTCTCAATCTCCCCAGCCGACCGCCACGCCACCGACAGACGTCACTAAGTCTACGGATGCACACTTGATGACGTCAACGACTGTGTGAGCAACAGATTTTACAAAGCGACAACGTGACAGATATGCTGTGATCTTTGCATCTTTGCAAATGCCTCATGTGAACGCAACAATACTGTAAAATGCTGTGTTTTGAAACACACAACAAAGCAGGACTTTTCTGTAGCATGCAAGATATGGTCACTATCGGGAGGAAACCTTGCATGTCCAAATCTATTGATTTTTAAGAAATGGGAAAAAATAACCTCCAATGTTCCAATGTAGTTATTTTCTCACTAGCTGTAATATTTTGCATTGGTTAAATATTCATAAAACCCATATACAGATGCATTTTAAACCTGGCGGCCCTAATATTATTATTATTATTATTATAGGGAAAAACTTTCAAATATTTCCAAAAATGTTTGCTATGTTTGTATGAAACTGTCATACAACGATAAAATTGAGCATATACAAGGTTTCTGCCCGACAGCGACAGATTAGGAATACAAGAGAAAGAGGTGAATTGTTATTGTGACCACATAACAATTCATCTCCATAGCAACACCCACATTAGGCACACCGTGCATAAAAACAGACAGACGTTTTCAAAGCCATACATAATTTCTTTTCTACAAGGAAAATAATGAATGCAACATCAAAGTGACAGTTCTCCAATGAGAATGACATTTTGATACAGGTCCATCAGCCAAAGCACCTCCAAGCTATTCAACCTTAGTAGCATCTAGAAGAAATTATAAATCTGTGCAGCAAACTAAATCATTTTTTATATTAAAGTTAACTCAATCATAAATTGGATACATTAAGAGATAACATAATATATTGACAGATTCATTTATTGAGATTCTACTGAAGTATTTATTTTGACATGAAATACATTTGTCACAATTTAGTGACAAATGCCTGAAAAACTACTATTATCATTACATTTTTATTCAGATTCCAAACATTTGGAACATGTGTTAAGTGCCTATGCGATAAGAAGGGACTCACTGATTAAATACACAAATTAATAGAAAGAACAGGGAAAAAAATTAAAACAAAAACACAATCAAAAGCTGTAACGGCTCCAAACTCACAATTAATTTGTGCATCACCGCTAGTAAGGAAGATGTAATTCATTTCGGGGGGTAAGGTCAATGAATTAAAGGTAGGATACATAGCAGCACAGACAACATACTTGTTGCATTCAGTCAGTAGCAGCAGAGACCCAGCCACCAGCAAGGTTTAAGCAGTTAAGGGAAAAGGAACTTTAGAGCCATCAGACCTGTCTCTTGGCAGATGTAGCCACAGTCTCTTTGGCCTTCTTACTCTGTGGCGGCTTTGGGCCCTTCAAGATCTGAGAACCCGGTCTCTTGGAGGGACTTTTCTCCCTTTCTCGCCTTACTCTGTCTTCTTTAGAAACTTTGGTGGGACTCAGAGAGAGAGGTGGCGAAGAGACGGCAGATGGAGGGGAAGGGATGGTGCCAATGTTGTCCACGCTTATTTCCAGCTGTTTGATGGACTCTTCTAGACTAGTTATTGAGTTGTATGCACTCCTGCAGATCTCTTCTGTCCGAGTTGGTGACTTTGGATGGCTGGTGTTGATAGAAGACATACCGTTATTAAATGTGTCACTTTTCCCTGACTCTGTCTGTTGTTTCATGCTGTTGATCTCAAATCTATTGGTTTCCTTTGACTCCTTTAACTTGTTCTCTGGTGCCAACTCTTCTTCTTCCTCGTAGACCACAACCTCAAGAGTTTTCTTCCCTGATTTTGACGTTCCAGTTCGAATGGCCTGGCTGATGGCCGCTAGTTTGTTTTTGGGAAACTTAAATTTGAACTTCTTCTTGGTTTCTGATTTACTAGGAGAGTCTGATTTACCCTTGTCTTTAGTATTGGGAAATATACTACTATCAAATGTTTTTGGTTTTCTGTTCGCCGTCACCTCAAACTTTGCTTCGCTTGTTTCATTCCAACTCTGCTGACTTTCTTCTTCGCCTTGGTCCTCTTCATACTCAATACTTGCTAATGGTAAAATCTTATCCAGCTCCTCCTCAGACTCAAAAATTGTGGAAAGACGCTTGTATGCAGACTGGATGTCCATGGGCTCATTGAAGATGATGATAATAGGTTTACTGTCATAATCATCATGGTAGTCAGAGTCTTGCTCCCCCTGCTTTACGTTCTGCACCTCTGGGCTGTTAGCTTTGGCTGTGTCCTGGTGCTCAACCTTTACTCGGTTCTTTGAGATCCGTAGAGTAAACCTATCATTTGGCGGTGGGGGAGGGGGAGGACCCTCGTCATCAAACTCAGGACTCAAGCTACAGCCTTCATCTGAATAACTCGATTGGTCTCTGGATGTCTGCCGTGGTGCCTCATGGTTCTGCTGTTGAGAATTCGGGCTATCGGTGAAACTTGCTGAAGTTGAGGCAACATGTTCCATGTGGGTGGAACTAACAGCTATACACCCCTGACTCGGTTCTGTGTTATCCGACACCAACCCACCAGTTGGAACATTTTCTTTTTGTAAAGTTACTACTACTGTCAGATTTGACCTTTTCCCCGTGTTTGGTGAAGACAACCGTTTATTCTCTACGTCCTCAAGTTTCTCATCAACATTTTGGCTATTTTCTTTTGTTTGTAAAGTTATAATTGTTGTTAGCATCACCTTCTTGTCTCGTTGTACTGAGTTCTGTCTCTGTATTTGCTTGACCACTTCCTCCTCAATCCTCTCATCCCGACTCACTGGACTGAGGTCATCAAAAGTTTCTTTTTGTAAAGCTACCACTGGTGGTAACTCAACTTTCATTACGCTTGGCACCTGTTGGACAATTTCCTCCTCATTTCTGCTCTGCTCAGGACTCTGCATATTGACTTCAACATAATTTTGTGTTTGCAAAGTCACAACTGGCACCATGGTCTTCGTAGTTGGTAATGGGTTTGGGGAAGGGACCTTTTCGACACTCTCTTCATCTTCTTGGCAAGGACTCCTCGTGTCAAGAGTAGGATCATTTTCTGATGATGGTAGCTCAACCACGTTCTCTGACACGGCTATGTTTTGCTCAGGCAATTGCTGAACTAAATGTTTCTCTTCCTCAATGTTCTGATCAGGACAACTGGCATGTTTCTCAGGTTGTGTATCCTGCTCCAGAGCAATGTTTTGGACAGGCAATATTTGCTGAATCAAATATTTCTCTTCCACAATTGTCTGATCGGGAAAACTGGCATCTTTCTCAGATTTTTCTGTATCCTGCTCCAGAGAAATGTTTTGTTCAGGCAATTGCTGAACCAAATATTTCTCTTCTGCAATTGTCTGATCAGAACAACTGGCATCTTTCTCAGCTTCCTCTGTATCTTGCTCCGGAGCAATGACAGGCAACTGAACCAAATGTTTCTCGTCCTCCGTTTCCTGATCAGGACGACTGGCATCTTTCTCTGCATCTTTCTCCAGAGCAATGTTTTGGACAGGCAACTGAACCAAATGTTTCTCGTCCTCCATGTCCTGATCAGAACGACTGGCATCTTTCTCTGCATCTTTCTCCAGAGCAATGTTTTGGACAGGCAACTGAACCAAATGTTTCTCGTCCTCTATTTCCTGATCAGAACGACTGGCATCTTTCTCTGCATCTTGCTCCAGAGCAATGTTTTGGACAGGCAACTGAACCAAATGTTTCTCGTCCTCTATTTCCTGATCAGAACGACTGGCATCTTTCTCTGCATCTTGCTCCAGAGCAATGTTTTGGACAGGCAACTGAACCAAATGTTTCTCGTCCTCTATTTCCTGATCAGAACGACTGACATCTTTCTCTGCATCTTTCTCCAGAGCAATGTTTTGGACAGGCAATTTCTGAACCAAATGTTTCTCGTCCTCCATTTCCTGATCAGGACGACTGGCATCTTTCTCAGCTTTAGAATCTTGCTCCAGTCCAGTTTCCACGGCCTGATTATCAGAGCAACCACCTTGGTCAGCCAACACTACGGGATCCAGCTCAGAAGCTACCTGGTGGTCAGATGTTATTAGCTCATCAGGATGATGTTTTAGTTCAGGAGGATTTTGATTGGCCACCTGTAAGGAGAGCGGTGCCTTCTCTTCTTCCTTGCATTCATTTTCTTCTGGTGCTGGATTGTGAGTGGTCAGCTGTGCAGTGCCTGTGACATAATACATGACCTAAAAAGACCAGGGAAGGAAGGGAGAAACGAGAATTTCATCAGTACAAAATCCTGTTGCTTCTGTTCAAGTATCAAGATCACAGAGACCTTGAAAGATCGAGTCTACGGTAAACAGATTGAGTCTACGGTAGATGTTTAACATCTACGGTGTACATGTTAAACAGAGGATTTTCTGTTTGTTTCTAGCTCCCCGTACATTTTTTTAGCTGGGATAATCATTTAGACTACAGTCATGAAAAATGTACCTGATTGAACAAATGATAACACCACCAATTGAGAGAGGTGGATCCTGTAGTAAGGAAAATAATGTCCCATGACGGTATAATGTACAACGATCCATTAACAAGGCAATTTAAGGACAAAAGAGAATTACCATAGTTTGTTGGCAAATGTATCCCCTGTATTAACCACATGAACTCTAGCATCCTTGTATACTGTACATGTTATAATAGGCCAACATCCAGCAAAAAAGAGGCAAAGAGATTTGGTGTAGAGCTAAAACAGGAGGGGCCCAAATACAGACCCTGGGTTGCTCAACACAGTATAGGGTTTAAGTGGTTAAAAGATTAGAGCAGTGACTTTGAGCTGGGTAAAACTATTATAGCTTAGAACCCACATTTTACCTTCCCCATTGAGGTAAAGACAATTTAAAGTACTTGGAGAATTTTGTCTCCTGTGGAATTAGCTTTAAGAAAAAAAAGGAGAAAAAAAAACTCCTAGAACCATGTTGATTGTAGGGAGGTAGAGGAGATAGGAGGATTGTTCAAAGACTGAGCTTAAATCAGAATTTGCTACTAAAAGTAACACTAAGACTAAGTTGCTAAAATACTTTGTCTTTTTAGTCTCGGTTTCTGGTTTAGGTTAAGTGGGGAACAAAGAACCTTTTTTGCATGGTGGGGAACATAGAACCTGGGGAACATAGGTACGCTCCCATTTGTACTAGGGGAGAAACGGTGCATCTTACCTGTGGACTGACTGGTGGACTGTTGTTGGCATCTCTGCTGAACAACGGGTTGTCTTTCCAAAGCTGAATCTAATTAGGACAGCATGTTAAAAGATGAACTGGGGTACGAATCACGACGGTTTCAATTAAGGTACAGCATGCTTTACTGTAGTTATCAAAAGAAGGACAGAGCAGCCAAGGAGGGTTAGAATACCATGATCTCTTTATTAATCTCCCAACAGGCAGGCGACAGAGAAGTCCACAGGCACAATGGTGGAATGAAAAAACAGTACAGCCAGGAAATCAGCAGTTGAGAGTACAGGGATGAGAAACCGCATGGAACATGTTCCTGGTTTAGCAGGAATCAGTGTTAACAGGAAGTGGAAGTGAAGGGTGGATTTCAACAGAAGAACCCACATTCTTCAGTTTTATCACTGGTTCAGAACCAGAACCATGCTGAACTTTTACTGAAGACGCAGAATGAGAAGCAAATGGTGGAGAAGATAGATGCCATTTACACCTAGTTTGGGAACCGGGGGAAACGGAGGGAACCGGATCCAACATTGTCGAGTTTATTCCGTGAGTGGGATCATTATAATATTAAGTGCCGGCCCAGCTTATATTTGTAACTTCATGTTGTGTCATGTATGTATAGAGTGTTGGTGCTATTATGAAGTTCACTGCCTATACAGTAAATACTCTGTGTTATATAAGAACAGAGATCCTCTTATCAACCAATTGCAGTATATCTCAGGGATGTAGATATTAATACAGCTAATTGGGGGGTAAATGTGTTACCAATGTGTTACTAATACTATATACCAGGAATGCGAGTTCATACTAGGACAGGACATGGTATGGGGATAGGAAGTGTCGGGTGACAGAGGAAGGGGCGAGCTATACCAGGGGGCACGATGTGTTCGTTCATTCCTACAGAAACAATGTAGCAAACGGGATGACGCGTTTAAGTAAGTCCTTTTAATGTGTTATATGTTCGTTAAATGCTCTAAATTCAGTCATAAATGATGCATCTATGCAGTCGCTATATCTGTGAATTAATAGTATGTATCTTGTGTTTCCCTTGTGTTCGCAGTTATTACCTAAACGCCACAATCTCAGGTTCCTTTGTTGTAATGATCATCATGCTATTGTATTAGATCTAACACGGGCCAGACAAGGCAAATAAGGCTTTATACTGTACACAAGTGTAGTAGAAGTATGTTTGTACGTGTGTGAGTGTGTTATGAGATAATAGTAATAAAATGGCCAAAATCAAGTGATTGTTTACGGGCATTATTGCAACGTCGAGGCTATGTGTGTTTGAGTAATATTAATGTTACCTTGGTGTGTGTTAAATCACAGTTACCAGACCTGTTTGTTATAACCCCTTTGCGGAGGGTCTGAATCAGTAATTAAGCAAAGCTATGAAACAGCAAAGTTTAGTTATATCCGTACAGTAATAATTAAATGCTCTGTAATTCACCAGAGTAATAATTAAATGTGGTGTAATTCACCATAGTAATAATTAACCGTGTGTAATCACCGGTGAGTAATAATTCATTGCGGTGTAACCCACCGACGTATTACTGAAGCAACGGTACTTAATCCACCGTAGCTATTCAAAGTAATACGAGCATTGTGTGATCCGCAATGCTAATGAAAGCCATTGGCCCGTGTTAGCTTAGCTGTTAGCTTAGCTACTACGTGATCAATGGTGGTTGTCTGCTGTTAGCGTGACGCTAGCTGTGAAGCAAGACAACGAGAGACGGCCATCCAGCGTTTGCGGAGCACCGCTGACCCGTCATCGATCGCCGTGTCCAAGGACCAGCGACCGAAACCCGTAGGCTGCAGGAGGTAGCTGATATCTGCGGGAATCATCCGTGCCGTACCAAGGTGACCTGAGTTAACTCGGGAAAGGATGCTAGCAGCGTGATCCTGCTGCTAAAGAGGTTGTGCCCTGGGTGCTAGGAAGCATCCGGTTTTGCCGACCTAAATAAAGAGTTTCAGTGCCCACATGAGTGCTTGTGCATTGGGGGGAATATCGCTGAAATTGTGTGTTGCAGAAAGGAACTGTGCATTGACTTTGGGGGGTATACCAGACCAAGCTAAATTGTAAACAAGCAAGGAGCTAGCCACCTACCCATTGACATTGCATTGTGCCTAGCAACCAACTAGCATTAGGCTAACGGTGGCTAACTGGCTGACTGACGCTAATGCTAAGCTAAAGGAGGGTAACTCCAGTTGGATGTTGTTGGGGCTAGCCTAGCCAATGCTAACGCTAATAGCATAGGAATTGGGGCTACGCATTGTGTATGTTTCACAGCACGACTGGCCGCCAGAGAGGAACGCCGACCGGCCATCTAAAAAGAGAGACAAGGTTGGTGGGGGGGGCGAGCGAGTAGCCTCGTGGAACCATGGCAGCCTTAGATGCGTTAAAGAAAGCGCGCTCGGCGAGCCAAGGCGCGTTAACAAGGTTAACGACCAGAGCCAAAAGTACGGCGGCCCATAAGTCCGAAAGTGAACTTAAGGCTTTACTGAAAGACATGGATATAGGTTTTGATGAGCTTCTAACCTGTAGCACGGATTATAAAAGTGCACTGGAAGAGGCTGATGAAAACGCTATGGACATAGCTACCGTTAGTACGAGACTCAATGCCGCAAAGATATCCTATCTTTTGGCTCGGACAGACTTGCAGGAAAACTTATGGAAGCGGTTCATAGAAGAGTCTGTGCGGCGCGCCCTCAAGTGGGCGGCAGAGGCAGCAGACAGAGCGCGTCCTGCCCGTTACGAAGAACAGGATATTAACCTAAGTCTTATTTACGGGCTAGAGAGTGTAATCGAGAGATCATTAACAGACATGCAGACGTTACTAAACTCTTGGGAAGGTTGCATTTCTGACGAGAATTTGGCCAAGGTATTAGCTGAGATATATGCTTTGAAAGCACTTAAGAGTGCCAATCTCCAGGATTTAAAGCACAAAGGCGAAATAGTAATAGAAATGAAAGAGGAAATTAAACAAGAAAGTGTACCTCTCGCCGTTGACAATGGAGGAAAGAAGTCAGCCGGTAGCAAACTGGCTGCTCAGCCTATGAAATTACCCCAATTCAGTGGGGAACGCATGCAATACTTCAGATGGAAGAAACAGTGGCATAGGATTTATGCACTCTTTGACAATCCTGGATGGGGTGATGACATGCGTTACCAGCTACTGATTGATTCCATTGATAAAAGGATAAATGATGAATTAAGGCTTGATTATTGCCAGACTTCAGATGAGGTCTACCAGAAATTAGAACTCCACTACGGAAACGTAGGACAGATTGTCAAGGAGATTATAATGAAGTTGGAAAGTGTGCCCGCTGTAAGCAGTGGCCAGCCAAAGGAGACATTACATCTTGTTAGATTAATAGAGCAATCGGTGCTGGATCTAGCGGATCTGAATGCTGGCGACGTCATTCAGAATCAGCTCGTCATTCACAATTTAGAGGCTAAATTGCCGCCAGAAATGCAAGAACGGTGGCTTGTGATGCGTTGTAATCCAAATAATAATATTGATAGCCAAAACAGGTTCCCGCATTTCATTGCCTTCTTACGCGAGCATACAAAAGTCGTTGAACAAGAACAATTAAATGCAAAAGGCATAGGGACCAAACGAAGTGATCCGAGCCCACGTAGCCGTAATAATGACCGACAGAATGATAAGCCGGGGAACGGGGCGCGCGAGAAGCGTGCTTCGACAAGGGCTACGTTTAGCGGCGAGGAGGCGCGGGGTTCGTGCGTAATCTGCGGAGAGAGCGATCACTCAGGGGCATTGTTCCGTTGTAAAATGTTCATGAAAGCCAACGTTGAAGGCCGGCGTGCGTATGCGAAAAAACATAAAGCATGCTTTAAGTGTTTATATCTACATGACGGCCAATGCAGAGTGCGCAATGACAATTTCCTGTGTAGGTTAAGTGAGTGCAAAAGGGACGGCTCGTCGCCTCCTCATAATTTCAAGTTGTGCCCCAAGGCGCGTCCACGTAATGGGGATAGTAGCACCAGTAATAATAATAGTGACAGCGCGAGAGGGGGGGCTAGTAGCGTGGGGAGGGACTCACGTGGGCCTACACATGAAATTGAACTTAAGCTTGCTGAGGCCGAGTTGACGCCAAAGCAACTAGCTATAGTGCGCAAAGCTTACACGAACAATACAGCCGCGACAGGCTGCACTGAGGGCGGAGAGATGCCTGCTCTGATGATGACGCTGGAAGTAACCACGAAAAGCGGTGATTGGGTGGGGGCTTTGATTGACCTCGCCTCTGATACGAATTATATCACCCACAAAGCTGCAGACAGGCTCGGGCTGAAAGGAAGACCTGTCACTCTGAGCGTGCAGGGCGTTGGGGGGATGAGAAAGACATTCAAGACGAAAAAATACTCCATTAAGTTGAAGACAATGGGGGAAAAGGGCTCTTCTCCACTGGACCATGACATGACTTGTTATGGTCTGAATGAGATTGCAAAGATCAATTGTCCAGTTAATCCTAGGCGCATTGCAGATCTTTTCCCGGGCACCGATCCGGAGGAGTTGAGACGTCCACTGGAAGTGGAAATACTTATCAGTGCGCGTGAGGGTCGTTTAGCCCCACAGCGGTTGGCTAGATGTGGAGATTTGGTACTGTGGTCGGGGATTTTGGGTAAGACGGTTAGCGGATGTCATCCGTCTCTATTCGACGCCAGTGAAATGATCACAGGACAGTGGGCGTCAACCCATTTTGCTCTTTCAATGAGAGGTGGAGCCGTTGAAATTAAGGCTGCTACATGCCATACCGACACCAGCGCGGCACTGTCTTGGTGGCGTTGGGACAGTATTGGCGCGGCATGCGATCCCCTGTGTGGGGGTTGTCGTTGTGGAAAATGCGCCCCTGGTGGCAAAGAGATGTCTCTCGCTGACGAGAGAGAAATGGAGATTGTCAAGAGGGGCCTGACTTTTAAGACAAGCGACCATCACAGCGATGAGTCGCATTGGGACGCGAGCTATCCTTGGAAAGAGGACCCGTCCACTTTACCAAATAATAGGGCGGCGGTTGAGGCCACGTTCTTAAAGTCTGAGAAACGTCTCAGGCGAGATCCCGTGTGGTACCAGGCCTATGCTAGCCAGGTGCATGAGATGCTCAAAAGAGGTGCTGCTGTCAAGCTGTCTAAAGCTGCCATGGACATGTGGAACGGGGCTGTTTGGTGGATCAACCATCTTATGGCACCAAACCCACACTCAGTTTCCACGCCAGTTAGGATAGTCTGGGACAGTAGTCAAGAATTCCGGGGCGTGAGTTTGAACAGTATCCTGCTGAAGGGGCCCGATGTTTTGAACCCGATCCGAGCAGTGTTGCTGCGTTTCAGGGAGGGGGAATACGCCGCCATTGGCGACGTAAGCAAAATGTACCACTCCGTTTGGCTAGAAGAGCGGGAGGTACATTTGCACCGGTTCCTATGGAGAGACTCAGTTGACAGCAAGATTGAAGACTATGCAGTTGTACGGGTCAATATGGGAGACCGTCCAGCGGGTAGCATAGCTCAAATAGCGATGCGCGAGACAGCGTATCTACCTCAGTTCACCCACATGGTTGACGAGAGGGACGTAATCGTGGAGAACGCTTACGTAGATGACATTTTTCTATCTCACAACTGCCCCCAGAGGCTGGAGGAGGTACTGGCGGGGGTTAAAACCATTCTGGCTACCGGGGGGTTTCACCTAAAGCCCTGGGTACGGTCAGGCCAAAGTGGGAGGGAAGGAGATGGAGAAATGAAACCAGAGACTATGTTGTTTCCGAATCAGATGAGAGAGGAGGACAATAAGGCTCTGGGGGTTGGTTACCATGTGAAGGAGGACAGCCTCTTCATCATGGTTGCCATAAACTTTTCCGCCAGAAAAAAGAAAGTGCGGAGCGAGGAAAACCTTGCTCTGGGGGAGGTGGCGGAGAAGACGCCAGATCCTCTGACTCGGCGTATGTTGCTGAGTCAAGTAGCGGGGCTGTATGATCCCATTGGCCTTGTGACGCCTCTGAAACAGAAAGGCGTTATTCTAGTCAGGAGGGCGTTCCAAGAGGCGGGGTCATTGACCAAAGACACTTGGGATCAACCGTTGTCTAGCGATCTCCGCGTGAGAGCGGTTGAACTTTTTGAGGAATACGCAAAGCTGAGTGCGATCACGTTC
Organism: Electrona antarctica; assembly: GCF_951216825.1. Lineage (NCBI taxonomy): Eukaryota > Metazoa > Chordata > Actinopteri > Myctophiformes > Myctophidae > Electrona > Electrona antarctica. The sequence continues at coordinate 14,040,902 of NC_136800.1, read as the reverse complement.
CCCAGGTGTATCACTCCGCCCGGATGGGTGGGGAAACCCTGGGGCATCACCTTCTCCGACGGGAGCTCAGAGTCCTACGGAGCGGTGCTCTACCTGCGGTGGGAAACTGCTAGCGGGGTGGAGACTCGTCTGGTGGAGTCAAAAGCCAAGTTGGCTCCTCTAGACCAAAAGGGTGATGCAGTGAAAGCTGAAATCTGCGGTGCTGTCTTTGCCGCACGACTGAAAGGGTACGTGCTGAAGCATAGCAGGCTGACAATCGAGAAGTGGTATCACTTTGTCGACAGCCAGACAGTGCTGGGTGCCATTCAAAGGGACAGTTATGGGTTCCAAACGTTCTTCGCCAATAGGGTTGGGGAAATCCAGAAGGCGGGGCCTGTGACTGACTGGTGGTGGGTTCCCGGGGTGGAAAATGTAGCTGATCTAGTCACGAGGGGGGGTTCTCCTGAGCAATTAGACAGTGATTCCCTGTGGCAAAAGGGACCAGAGTTCCTAGCCAGACCAGTCGACCAATGGCCTATGAAGTCTGCTGCTGAGGTGGCTGCTTCCTCGCGGGAAATCGTGAGTACATTGCAGAGAAAAGTGTTCAAAATGAAAGCATTCTCTGCTGCTGTTACTAGATCCCAAACTAAGAACCAGGGGTCCGCGCCACTGCCAGACAGTGGCGGGTCCTCACCAGTCAGTGGCAGATCTTCACCAGACAATGGGGGGTCTCCAGCGGTCAGCAGGGGTCCTTCACCAGTCAGTGATGGGGGTTCTGTGGCAGCATCTAATGACGAAACTGAACAGCTGTGGGGGTCAGGCCTTGTGAACCAAATGGACTTGGCTAGATGCAGCACACTGTCAAAACTCTGCGGGGCAGTTGGCTACGTCCGCAGAGTGTTGCACGGCCACGGAGGCTTATTCAAGTCCGGCAGTCGTGTACAGTGGGGGGCGGTGCTCTCTGTCGGAGAGCGGGACACAGCATTTAAGGAGCTGTGCCTTGCCGCCCAAGAGGGAATTTCTTTCCCGACAACGACACTAAACCGTCTTGTAGTTAGTAAGAACGACAAGACAGGTCTCTTGCTATGCCGAGGCCGGGTTCAGACCGTTGACCAAGAAAGCCAGGGCGTGCCCATCATTCCTTACGAGGCACGACTCAGCACACTGCTGTGTGAGGAGGCCCATCGTGCAAACCACGAGGGCGTGGCTGGGACACTCCTGCGAGTCAGGAAGAAAGCCTGGGTGGTTCAGGGGCCAAGGGTCGCACGTAAGGTGATCGACTCTTGCCTGTTTTGTCGCAAACGGGGGGCTAAGCTATCCAGTCAAGTGATGGCTAATCTTCCTACAGTGCGCACAAGTCCAGCAGCTCCGTTCGAGTACACAACGCTGGATTTGTTCGGTCCTTACACTGTCAGGGGCACTGTGAAGCGACGCATTAAGAGAAAAGTCTGGGGCGTGGTCTTCAGTTGCATGGCCTCACGGGCTGTCCATGCAGACCTAGTTGAGGACTTGTCTACAGAAGGCTTTCTGCAGACCTACCAGCGATTCACTGCTCTGAGAGGCCATCCAAAAAAGTTGTGGTCTGATCAGGGTACGAACTTTGTTGGCGCGAGGCCAGCACTGGAGGATCTATACAAGTTCCTAGGGGACATTGACAAGGAGCAGATCCAGCAAAGAGCAGCAGTTGCAGGGACCGACTGGGCATGGGAGTTTAGCCCAGCGGACTCACCGCATCGGAACGGGGCGGCCGAAGCTGCCGTCCATGTTCTGAAAAGGGCGTTGAGCAGCGTCGGCGACACCGATGATCTGTCGGCGTTGGAGTTCCAGACTCTACTCTACCTTGCTGCTAACCTGGCCAACGAAAGACCCATCGGAGCCAGAACTCAGGTCGACGAGGATTCCGTGGACATCATCACTCCCAACTCTCTGCTGTTGGGGCGGGCAGGGCCCAGGGGAGACATCCTGGGCTTTGACTTCCCTAGCTACCCGTACAGTCGTCTTCGGGCGGTCCAGCGCGAGGTGGACAAGTTCTGGAAGCGGTGGAGCCAGCTGGCGGGCCCTCATCTCTTCATCCGAGAGAAATGGCACGTTCCAGCACGGAATGTGGCCGTCGGCGACCTGGTGTGGGTCGCGGACCAGAATGCTCTACGAGGTCGATTCCGGATGGGTCGTGTCGTGGAGGTGAATCCAGATAACCAGGGTGTCGTCAGGGACGTAAAGGTGCGGACATGTCCAAGTCTGCCCATCAGTTGGTCGCAGGTGGTGAAAGACGTGGTGGCATGGCCATCCGTCATCCTCCATCGTGATGTGCGGCGGCTGGTGGTCCTAATCCCGGTTGAAGATCAGTGAATTAGACCAGAAAGACCTCTTGAGAAATACCCTAACGAACTCTTCCATATGCATGCTGCGCGAGTAAGACTAGTCAGTTGGGTATTTACTTGAGGCAGCTGGGTGATGAGGCATACTTGTCACTCAGTAAGGAGCAAAGCGGTGGTGCCTACCTCCTACAGTCAGATTGAGATCAAAATTAATTCAGTGCATGAAAGTAAACTAGGTTTATTATTTCATAAGTTCAACTGGTGAGTGCCATCCGGAGGCGTTCATCGATTAGAAGCATGATTGATATACTTATTTTTTATTTTTGTTTGAATGTTTTTGTTTGCAAATGATTGTGGGGAATCTATTTAGCCTACTGGGTTTATTTCAAACCGTAGCCTAAAAGTGGGAGGTGTCGAGTTTATTCCGTGAGTGGGATCATTATAATATTAAGTGCCGGCCCAGCTTATATTTGTAACTTCATGTTGTGTCATGTATGTATAGAGTGTTGGTGCTATTATGAAGTTCACTGCCTATACAGTAAATACTCTGTGTTATATAAGAACAGAGATCCTCTTATCAACCAATTGCAGTATATCTCAGGGATGTAGATATTAATACAGCTAATTGGGGGGTAAATGTGTTACCAATGTGTTACTAATACTATATACCAGGAATGCGAGTTCATACTAGGACAGGACATGGTATGGGGATAGGAAGTGTCGGGTGACAGAGGAAGGGGCGAGCTATACCAGGGGGCACGATGTGTTCGTTCATTCCTACAGAAACAATGTAGCAAACGGGATGACGCGTTTAAGTAAGTCCTTTTAATGTGTTATATGTTCGTTAAATGCTCTAAATTCAGTCATAAATGATGCATCTATGCAGTCGCTATATCTGTGAATTAATAGTATGTATCTTGTGTTTCCCTTGTGTTCGCAGTTATTACCTAAACGCCACAATCTCAGGTTCCTTTGTTGTAATGATCATCATGCTATTGTATTAGATCTAACACGGGCCAGACAAGGCAAATAAGGCTTTATACTGTACACAAGTGTAGTAGAAGTATGTTTGTACGTGTGTGAGTGTGTTATGAGATAATAGTAATAAAATGGCCAAAATCAAGTGATTGTTTACGGGCATTATTGCAACGTCGAGGCTATGTGTGTTTGAGTAATATTAATGTTACCTTGGTGTGTGTTAAATCACAGTTACCAGACCTGTTTGTTATAACCCCTTTGCGGAGGGTCTGAATCAGTAATTAAGCAAAGCTATGAAACAGCAAAGTTTAGTTATATCCGTACAAACATCGAGGAACCAGAATCGGTTCCATCACGCTTGGAACCGTTTCAGGATCCGGTTTCATCACGTCAGAGCTGGTATGTGGACTTCACGTCTGCTATACAGTACTATGACAATACCGGTGGTTCTCAAACCTTTACATTTCATAACTCTGAGAGTGTACAAATGGAACCAAATGGACCCATTTGCTTCCATTTGTACACTCTCAGAGTTACAGACCTGTTACTGTACCCTCTACTGTAGGAATCGTTAAAGGGAACCATAATGAAATTGGACTGAATGGGCTTTTCGGAATTGGAAATGTTTCTGAAACTTTGGATTCGGAATCCCAAGTTTTCAATTCACTGCAGCGCTGACTAGACATGAAAGATGCATCATTTATCATCTGCGTTAGAAAATTAAGATCCATAAATAGGACAAAAAGAAATGCAGCTTCTTTGAGAGATTAATATACATCTATAAGCAGTCCAAATCAAAAGGACCAAGCATATCATAGTAACCAATGATAATAACATTCTCAGGCTGAACAGTGTGCATGTGTGTGTGTGTGTGTGTGTGTGTGTGTGTGTGTGTGTGTGTGTGTGTGTGTGTGTGTGTGTGTGTGTGTGTGTGTGTGTGTGTGTGTGTGTTGCGTGAGAGAGGGAGCAAAAGAGTGCGAACGAGTGGGAGACAGAGAGAGATTGACAGTGAGAGAGAGAAAGAGAGCAATTTATCAGAGTTAATGTTATAGTTAGTATAAAAAACACAAAACAGGTGAGTATAATCAAACCAGTAATTATGCCTATAATTACTAATTATCGGCATAATTTATTAAATGTTAGATGATAAGCTCATGCTGAATATTAGAATTGTGGTGATTTTTGTTAGTTTTATACTGTTAGTGATGATTTATTCTCAGTTTAAATTCAGCAGTGAAGGTTCAGCGCAGTTAACAGATTGTCTGTCTTTACCTTGGGGTCAATCTCTCGGCTCTGCGGGTCAGAGGCTGAGAGGTCGACCACACATCTGCTGCCTATTTCCCTCAAAGTGTACTGCTGAAACACCTGGTTGAGAAGGGGTCAAAGGGGCAAAGGTCACTGGGAGCGTGGCGGGGTCGAGGTCCTGTCCTTTGCTACAGTACGTTTGTTTTTCTCGGTTGTTCCTCGTTTTCCATCTGCGTTCACTTAGTTACTGAACATTTAAACCTCTGGAGTTTGATTAAGAGTAAAAGTCTGATCACACCAAGCACTATAACTATAACGGTAACTGTGTATTGTTCACCATTGTCTTCATTATAGTTGTGGTGTGGACTCTACAATCCACTTACGTTAGAACCACTTTTAAAACAATGTCATTAGTTCATAGTTAAAGTTATAAAGCCTGGGAGGTGAGCAGCACTTTAGCACTTACTGTAGTAGTGTGTGACAAATGTTTCAGGGTTGCAGAATTCTGACATTCCTGCACGGAATGCAGAGTCATAATCTGATTTATACTTGTGTGTCCTGTGCTGGAAATAGATGATCTACAAGCCCACAACACGTCAAATTGCGACGCGCTGAAGGCTTGTAGATCGGCACATGATGGAGAACACATGTGGCATATTGTGGAAGCACTATGAATGGAAGGTTTGCGATGGAAGCCTGATGTCTTACACAGACACTCTTAATAACCACCTTTCCTCCAACGTCCCAGCTGTGCTTTGTTATATCCACGTCGATTCACCCTAGAGCACTTCCATCAGACGGCAAAATCCCAAGAGTGAATTTAACACCAGAGAGGGTGTAAATGGACCTACATACTGCCGGTCTAGCTCTCTGAGTTAAATTAAGAGACGGGATTAGTCTGGTATAGCTTCCACCGGGTTATTTATTTGATTATATATCCGTTTTATCTGAAGGTCAGAGAAGTTAGTGTAGCTGTACGGTACGAATACACCTACCTGCATTTCCTTCATGAACATGTCCTCCTCCTCTTCCTCCTCTTCTTCTTCATCTTCCTCTGTGTCGGACGATTCTGTTGCAGGGACAGAGGCGGGGCTGGGGGCTGGAGCTGGGGCCGGAGTTGGGGCCGGGGCTGGGGCCGGGACTGGGGTCCGAGCTGTGGCTGGAGCTGAGAGTGAGTGGGGGTTCGGGGGCTTGGGTTTGACTTCTGGGGGCTGCCGTAGGGGTTTGGGCTGGGGAGTCACGACCGTCTCCTTCTCTTCCTCATCCTGGGGGCAAACAGACAAAAACAATAGTTTGAAAAACAAACTACGTTTTTCCACACACACAAAACAATTTGCTTTGTCCCAGTTTCCCAGTTCAGTTGTAATACATTTCAGTCAGAAACCGTTTATGAGAAACAGCTTATTGGTCAAGTATGTTAAGTATGGTAAGTATGGTACAAGGGACGTGACATGGTACTGTAGGTTGCTTAAACAACACAAGAATAATATGGGCATATGACTAAAGAAAAAGATCTTATGGCAGCCAGTCATTAAAAATATATCAACAGGAAGTGCAAAGATGATTACATTTCTTTTGTTGTTGATTTTTTTTTAAGAGGAAACAGAAATCCCATAACACCACAGGAATTTCATTAATCTAGTTTGTCTTATCCTGAAAAAAATCGGTGGACCTTGGTGAAGTACTGCAATATGCGCACGCGCACACGCACACGCACACACACACACACACACACACACACACACCTGTGCACCAACAGGGTCTTTTCTGGTGAAGATGACCTCTCCTGACCTTCCTGTCGTGAGACCTGTGGAAGGGTAGAACCTAACAGAAGACAACAGCAGCAATAAATACTGAAATTATTGTATTGTAAGAGGTACCGAGACGACTCGCCCCTTTTCCAACTCGCCCTCGCGAAAAGTGAAGACGGCTCACCACAGAATTTCAAAAAGTGAAGACGGCTCGCCACAGAATTTCGAAAAGTGATGACGGCTCGCCCCGAGCCGTGGAGAGCCCGCCCCCATAGTGTGGACAGCTCGCCCACAGCGTGGATATCTCGCCCCAACGCACGGATATCTCGCCCGTGTTTATTTCATGTTTATTTTACCTTATTTATCATATTAGAACATTGTTTGTCAAAGGAGAACATTTAGAACCAGTTAGAACCCGTTCGTTTGTTGTTGGTCAAATTAAAATTATGCATGGATAATGAATGGCTTACTCCCCTCCATTGTTCTGGAAATTCCATTCCAAGTACAGTACTTGAAATTATATGCACTCATGTTTACATAAGTACAGTACTTGAAATTATATGCACTCATGTTTACATAGTTTACATAGTTATCCAGTAACATTCGTTTTTGCATGTCATGGTATGGAGTTGCTTATTTCATTGTTTAGCTGGGGACCTGGAGCCTGTGAAATCTTTCACAGACTTACAGTGCCACCAACAGGTGGATTTTTGAAAATGACTCAAATCATGAAGGCAATTTACGTGGAATCTTTCACAGACTTTCATACTAGTCTACTACTACTAGCCATATGCACTCATGTTTATGTTGCATGTCATGGTAGGCCTACCTGCAATTTTGTTGTTGTACTAATATACATAATAATAATAATAATAACAACATAATAATATAGGCCTACCTGCAATTTTGCATTTATTTCAGCAGGTGGCACTAAAGTTCTTGTTGCTTCCCACTTACATAAAATTGTATTATTTATTTCAGCAGGTGGCACTAAAGTTCTTGTTGCTTCCCACTTACATAAAATTGCCTGCCTGTTATTGTATGCTGTGTGTGTGTCAAGTTCTTGTTGCTTCCCACACATACATAAAATTGCCTGCCAGACACCTTTGATGATGGGCCATTCTGTAGAACAGGTAGCCTACAGAATGCAAATGCTCCAACCTCAATACAGGTCCATATAGTCCTATAGATTACAGGAATTTAAAACCTTAGACTATGATGGCCTGCCAGACACCTTTGATGATGGGCCATTCTGTAGAACAGAATCCCAGAATTCCAACTAAAGTGCATGTCCCAGTGCCCACTGTCACTGTCCCAGTGACCACTACGTGACACTGAAGACCATTTCCGTTACCTTTTTGCTGGACTTTGAAACTAACCCTATGGGACACTAGTTTTTGCTGCTAGTATTGAAGTAGCATTGTATATATATTTTTGTTCAACTTTTTTGCTGCTAGTATTGAAGTAGCGTTGTGTATATATATTTTTGTTCAACTTTTTTTCTTCTAGTATTGAAGAAGCGTTGTATATATTGTTTTTGTTCAACTATTTTTTAAAGTGGCATCTGTATATATTATTTCTCTCAAATAAATGGTTACATTCCTACAGTTGATCTGTTGTTGTTGTTCTTGTTGTAGTAACGACCCAGCACACTCAAACAAAAGAGGCTGATGACCCCCTTGGGCCCCCTCCACTCTCACTATAACTAGACACATACACCCCCCCCCCCCCCCCCCCTCTCTCTCTCTGTTTAAAAGTACAGGAAAAATCTCAAAGTACATGTACAAATATAGTACAGGTAAAAATCTCTCTCTCTCTCTGTTTAAAAGTAGGCTACTATTGTGAATCAGTGGACCATGACAGCTTAAACACAACTCTTCTTTACTTTCAAAACTCAGAGTCAATAATAAGGCAAAGCAACATCATCACACATCATGTTGTATGTCAAGACTGAAGTAGTCGATCCCAGATAATCCCCCCAATCATCACAAACAACACAGGAATATGCAAGAGCGCAGCACAATCAAACAGCTGTCAGTGAGACATAACAGCTACATGTAAAACATCTCTCTCTCTCTTTGTTGGGGCGACTTCTCCGGACTTTTGGGCGAATTCTCCGGACTTTTGGGGGCGAATTCTCCGCGCGTTGGGGCGACCGCTCTTCCCGTTGGGGCGACCGCTCTTCCCGTTGAGGCGACCGATCTTCGCCGCTTTGGGCGAGTTGGAAAAGGGGCGAGCCGTCTCGTATTCTTGTAAGATAACCAAAATAATGAAACAGAACACTAGAAGCAATAAAACATATCAGTACAGTAAACAGTGGGGGGGTGGACGACATTTCTAGTGTTAATCTTAGACGTTAATAGGACCAGTTACAATTTGCAACATTTACAAGGTGCTCTTTTATGGCAGTTTTGAAGGAGGGTAAGGAGTGAAACTAACTAGTAGGACATTTTGGTGACATAGAAGCATATACAGTACCTGCGCGGTGGCGGAGGAGGCGGAGACTTCCCAGTCTTGTCAGGACTCTGCCGGCGCTCCCTCTCCACACTGGGCCGACGGGGTTTCTCCACCAGCGGCCTGCCGGCCCGCTCAGTGCCTGCATGGGGGACCGAGGAGGAGGGCTCCACAGGGGCCTCCGCAGGGGCCTCCGCAGGGGCCACGGGAGGCTGAGACACTGCTACTGGGGCTGAAGAAAACACACAACAAAATAAATTATATCGCTGTTGTCTAACAGAAACTTCTCATCTCCATACTTTACCTACTTAGTAGCAAGTAGCAGATCCACAAGCTGTTTTGAGCTTGTAGATCTGCTACTTTTGATACTTTTGTGAGTGAAGGTCTTTTGTCTTTATTTAAACCCAGTAGCTGACCTTGGATGGAGGGTTTGGACTGGGGGGTGTCCACCTCATCAGGCAGCTTGGCATCCTCATCCTCCAGAGGGTCTGACGATGTCCATGACTCCAGGGGCTGCTGCTCTCTGATCTCAGTGGGCTGCTGCTCTCTGCTCTCAGTGGGCTGCTGCCCTGGAACTAGGTGAGCATTTGGGCAGAAATAGCATAACATTAGGCAAAACCAATCACAACAAATGTCATAGTATCAATCGATCAATCAATCAATCAAATTATAACTTACCTTGCGGACTTAGGTCCAAGGCGGGCTCTGGCTCTGTGTCAGTCCCGGAGGAGGAAGGAGGAGGAAGAAGAGGAGGAGGAGAAGGATTCTCTCTAGCGACTGATATCTCCAAGTCTGGAATGGAGCTCATCAGGCTGGCCTGGGCTGCTTGGAGGATCTGCTCAAAGTCTGTGCTGGTGGTGGTGGTGGTAGTGGTGGTGGTGGTGAGGGGAGGCTGAGGAGAGGCTGTGGTTGGTTCAGGTTCACTGATGTGTGTGTCATTCTGGATGCTTTGGTTTGGTGTCACCTCACTCTGGTTCCCCTCTGGAGATTGTCTCTCTGTAGACTGTGGAAGAGAAACACACACACAGCAGACAAACAAACAGACATCCTCAGTGGGGGAAATGTGTAACTAAATCATACAAACAAAGACAATTCAAATATCTCTCAGTCAAAAACGCAGCGTTAATCTATCCTTCTGAAACTGATAGTTCCACTGCTAGACTTTCACATTGCAAAATACTCAATAGGAAATATTGAGTAGTTCTGCATGTATCAGTATCATTCCATTCTGTTCCATGGATGCAATACGTATGTATAAATCACTTTAAAACACGGCAGATACCGCAAAGGGTAAACTGAACTCCGTACAATTCCAACACAAACGTCCTTGTTTTGCAGTTGCGGGGACTACTTTCTTGCATTTAAACTGTTTTAATTGGGGTATGTATGATTTTCATGTTTCATTGTTGGCAACCCTTTTAGAAAAGCTGTATATGCCACGCGAGGCCGTGGTTCACCGTGACTTTACAGAAGCTAACCTAAGAACATACATAGCTGTTATCCAACAGCAGCCTCTTGTGGTTAAATGCTTTAATTTATAACTCAGAGTGTGTACGAGTGGAACCAGATGGACCCTTACGGGTCTCTTTAGTTCCCTTTGTGCACTCTCAGAGTAAAATCAACACGGGGATTCTACTGCACAGTGACGGTAACACAGTGAACATTACACTAACCTCAGTGTCTGTCACTGTGTGCTTGTTGATGCTGGGGTCTTCTACTGACAGTGTCAGTGTTGTGTGGCTGTCTGCTGGTTCCGTGGTGCCGTCTGCAGAGGGCTTCCTCTGACGCAGTGCAGGGCTGTTCTCTCTGCTACGTGGGCTCACCTTTGCACAGCCAACACAACACTGGTGAAATATTTCCCCACAAATGAATGCTTATTGATGGACAAAATAATAATATTCATATACAATGCACTGTGGGACCACTGACTAAGTGGTCTAAACCAGTGGTTCCCGAACGTTTTAGCTCGAGAATCAAAAGAGAAGATGTGATGTCTCCACGGGACCCAAACTAGTGAAAACAGCTAAATCTACAAGCTCGTAGATCGAATCAAGAGTAGATCGGCTGACTTCTTAGATTTTTCTTTGATTTCTTCATGAAATTACTGGTAAAAACTAAACGTGATATCACAACCCAGTGGTTGTCGGATCATTAATACCTTGGCCACGGTGGGGGAGTCTCGCCCATGGGTGGGGGTCAGTGGTGGGCTCGGGTGGTGGTTGCATGACTGAACGACGGCCGCTGCGGTTCGCACCTGGTGAGGCATGACGGGAGAGGCCGGGCCAGCCAACCTGCCTTCAGCCTGCGTCCCGGAGGAGGGCACAGGGCTGGCGAGAGGCGGCCTGACCGAGGATCGAGGTTGGGGCTTGGGGGAGTTTTGAGGAGTCAGGCTCCTGATAAGACCCTGTTCTGGTTCCCCTGGGATGGGTCTGGCGGTGGACTCAGGGAGGTGGGGGTGGCTCTCTGTCAGATACCTGAAGGAGGTGTTGAAAAGTGGAGAACATAGATTGTAAGGGTGGGATTTTCGGTGTTTTTCTTTTCTTTTTTGACATAGAAAAATAAATGATACGTATTCACAAGCGGGTGAGGGTGAGGGTGAAGACTGTTTGCACTTGAGCAGGCTTGAAACTAATTTGTCAGATTTGGTAACAATACATAATTGCATCAATAGAGCATCCATGAGCGCACAGCTCAGAATTTCCATGGAGTTTAAACGGTTTTGACCTTGTTTATGGTGACCAATTTCATTCTGTGTCCAGACTGTCCAGAGTTTCCTGAGCTGTGCAACACACATCTTAAATACTTTACAAAGATTTGCAGGAAATAAGTGTGGCGCGGAGGCAGATATGTAGCGATAGATTGTTTTTTCCATTCTCTATTTCTTGCTAACTCCCCCAGATGTTGCTTAAACGGTTGTCGAGTTGAACAAGTGTTTCAGTTTAATCTGTCATATGGCTTCCGGTTCATTGTACAAGATAAAAAAAACGTTACAGAAATTCAGTATAAATATGTGAAGACGAAAGTAGCAAGTGACATAGAATTGAGAATTCTCATTATTGCCCTGCAAGTACATTGTTTTGCAATACTATTATTGCTAGCATTTTCGGTGCACAACACAATGCGCAACCAAGTCTAACACAAGGACAGCGTAAGCAACACTAAACCAGTTTAGTGAAGTGTGTGTTTACCTGCGGAGGCCACTGAGGGCCTCTGTGAGGGCCTTAACCCTCTTCAACATGCTGTCCATCCTGTGAGGCTCCTCCTTCAGGAAGCGCACCGCCTCCACCTCCACCCGCAACACCGAACGCATCTTTAGCTGCAACTCTGGAAACTCACCTGTAGATGAGGAGGAGGAGGGAGGGACGGCAAGAAGTTAGCAGTGTTCATTTTGAAGGCAGATTTTGATGTTGTTTTAGTCTGTCTTTTGAATAAAATTCCATTTAGTTTTAGTCATATTTTTGTCATCTGAAATGCTTTAAGTTTTACTCTAGTTTTAGTTGACTATTAAATATCATATCATCATCAGATTTTAGTCAACTAAATCTAAATGCATTTTGACGGGCCATGATGGTGTCGTAATGCCCGATTTGTAGACCGCAAGCTACCGAAAATACCTGATCTACAACGTGTTGTGAGCTTGTAGATCGACTACTTACGTTGTGCAACACCTGCACACAACCAAGCATAGAATAACCTATCTTCGTTCTACTGGATCTCTTCTCCACTAGTCCCTCTATAATATATTACTCTAGTTTTTATTTGTAGACAAAATTGTCAATATAATTTAGTCATAGTAAATTCATCATTGGTCAGTGAGAAAAAAGGTAGTTGATTGTTTTCATCATAGTTTTAGTTTAATTAACATTGGATGGAAGGATTGGGGGTTTGGGTTTGGACAAGGCAGGGTGAAGGAGGGACGGTTAGATAAAAGACAGGAATGAGGGCATTACATTTTGCTTATGGAAATTTGTAACATATTTTAAACAAAATTGTAAAATATACTGCATTTAATCCATCAAGGGATGGATTAAAATGCAGTCAACTCTATTTTACAATTCAGTTATACTGAATGTACAGTATGCACATGTGAATGTGAAGAATAGAGAAGAGCCCATTTCAGCAGAGATGGCAGAGTATAAAGAGATAATAGAGTAAATAAAAAAGTAAATGATTCAAACACAGAAAATCACAAAGCACAAGCAAGACAAACTGACTTTTGAGTGAAGCCAGGGACTCCCCAACTCTCCTGAGATTGACTGCTCCCTCCTCCACATCCCTCAAGGTGACTGACGGCTGTCCAGGACCGGACGCAGACTCTCGTTTCAAATGATCCACGTAGCCCTCCAACTCACTGAATGAGAGGGGGGGGGGGGGGTGAGGGGGACAAATACAGACAGAGAATGGTTAAATAAAGGTTAAATAAATTGCATCCCTATTCTGCATTCAGCATGTCTTAATGGGCCTGGGCTTATTTTTGTCAGACAGATTCTATATATACATTGTTGACCAGGGGATGTTTTTCCCCCTGGTCAACAATGTATATACTGTAGGATTGAAGTGGTTAAGCAAGTGTGACTAGAGTTTGAATATTTAATATACTGTAATTCCCATTTATTAACATAAGATGGCAGCAGGTGTTGAATTTTAGGTGAACTGTTTAGGTGAAACATTCTGCTGAGGCAAGGAAGGAAAACTTGCAACACCTGCTTTTATGTTTTTTGATTGCTTCCAGGGATTTCCTAATTATCCAAGCTTTCAGTTTTAGGAAACCCATTCAAAAAATCCATTACATTTTTGCTTACTTCATCAGTCTGAAAACAATATCGTCTACAAACATGGAATGTAAACTTTTCTGACACCTTTTCAGCAGAGAGCAGCAAAAATAATATAAGCTAGGTACTGTAGGTATGTGAGTGATACCTGAGGCTTACTGCATGTCATATCCCAGTGTTCTCCAAAGAGTTTGGCTCAGAACCTAAATGTGGATCACGGGCAGATTAAAATGGGTCTCCATACTTTTTAAGGAATCATCACATGGTCAGTAAACGCACGGGAAACGTAGATGACCTAGTCCGTGATTGGCTCCCGCTAGTCATGATTGGCTGCCCCTAAGCCAATGGGATACTCTGAAACGCTGCCTAAGCCAATGGGAGTCTGAACCACTCGTGTAGCCAATCGCCTAGTAGCGACCTAGTCATGATTGGCTGCCTGTATTAGCGACCGCAGCCAGTGCGGAGCATCTGACAAGTCAGCGGCTAATGTTATGAGATAACTGGACACAGTGGACAGCAGGAAAGCCATAACAAAACACAGTGATTGAACCAACAACAGAAACGAACGAACCACGGCCACGAGGTTGTGACAGCTCGATGGAGCTTGATAACCGATACCTGAAAACATCAACAAGCTCATTGAGTACCCGTTATCAATAAGCTTTGGGCTTATCAAGCCTGTTATCGAGCATAGCGGTCCATGACGTCATGTTTAAACAATCAAGACAAGAGGCGATCAAGAAATAAATGTAATCATCCATGCTGGCACAAACATGTCGGTCTAAACGTGTATTGATACCGCCAACCAGCACTGCCCGGGTAAACAAAATTACGCATTTAAAGTGACTGTACACATTTTATTGGTCAATTGCATTCCGTAACTTAGAAAAGTACTGTATTTGAAGGCCTTAGTAAAATATACTGGTTCTGTTCGGAATGTATTGTCTCCCGTCTTTCCACAAAATAATAGAAAATGCTCGATAGTGGGCTCGATAAGAACCCGGCTCGATAAGCCTGATCGATAAGGTGCTTGTTATCAATACAAAATGAACGAGCTCCATCCCTACTGTATAACGCCATTTAGGTCGACTTCATGCTTGTGTTGTGATAATAATATAGCAGCAGCAGCCTACTATACTATGCCAGTCAACTGTCTTCCTTCCGCCACAGATATAAAAGCAGCTGGTATGACTATGTCATCATTTCTTGTTTTATGTACTGTAGCTCACCTTAGAAAGTGTCAGGCTGAACTGTAGCTTTGGTCATAGTAGAATAGGGCAAATGTTGGTCTATTAGGTGAGGAAAACAACCTAATTTGAAAGTGTGAGTTTCCTAAACACGTCATTTGAAAGGTGCTGTTCCTTCTAGTCCTGAGGTAAGATGACAGTGCCATTTGATCTGGTGCAAAAACGAAAACGGAAAAAACATTTTTTTATTATGGTGAATTGTCACTGTGTCGATGACTGAAGTCTGTAGTAGGCTCTGTGGTTAGTGACACCAAAACATCATAAAAACAAGTAAGTTGAAGAACCAGATCAGGGCATGCTATCCCTTCCAAGAATACTCAGAGTATTGTGAGGTGCTGCGTTGACATACCCCACCAGGCAAACCAGTTTGACTACGTCTGTGTTTGAGTCTGAGAATTCTGTGTGTCTCTGTCTGTGTGCGCCTACTGCCTATGTGTTCAGAGTACAACCTTGGACACACACCTCAGGAGAAATGTGTGGGCTTTAAGACTACAGTATGCTTTGATCTTACACTCACTCTATTGTTGATAGTGTGTATTTAGTATGCAGATTAGCGTTACTGAATACCATTTGAATACTTTAAAAATGTATATTCGTTTTCATTAATTCCAGTATTAAGTTTGACTTTCAGTATGTCAGGGGCAACATGTAAGAATAGGTATGGTGTAATACAGTAGCAGTAACTCGGTCGTGTAAACAGAAGGTCAAAATGAGGGGCATGGCCTGCTTGGTGTCGCACCTAGTTTTAGTTTTTAGTTTTAGTTTTAGTAACCTGAGGTCGATTCTACAAATGTATACGTAAACACGAAATGCATGTGCCTTGTCTGTTTAGTAGCCTACCTTAGTGAAGCCAAAGGCACATTTCCCATGTATGGTTGATAAAGTTTCTCTTCTATTCAAAATCAAACCTGACCTACTGCAGCGGGGAAATGTACTCACAATGACTAATGGCCATAAATATTTCAGTCCGCAAATCAACTTTTCTTTTCTTTAACAGTTATTAAGATAGCAGCATGAGAAAGGTAACATCCAGGAAAAACAGAGGGACTGTGTTGAATCCCAAACCCCCACAGAGACAACCAGCAAGCAGCCACATGTCTGTCTGTCTCTCACACACACACACACACACACACACACACACACACACACACACACACACACACACACACACACACACACACACACACACACACACACACACACACACACACACACACACACACACACACACACACACACACACACACACACACACACACACACACACACACACACAGTTTGAATATGGGAAGGCAAGCGTGGGAAAGAATGGAAAACAAAACAAAACAAAAAGTCGTCAACCAGAACATCTACACCGCGGCTCCCAAGCTGTGGGTCGGGGACCACTGGGGGGACCACTGATCCATGCTATAAAATCCTGAGTGTTTCCTCAGGAAATACTGCATACTTTACAACAGGACTTTACTGTTTATTCCATATCAAACTAGCACGCTGCACCACGTTAATGCTACAATCAAGGTTAAAACCTCAAGTTTAACTTCTGAGGGGAACATTAGCAACAACAACAAAAAGTATCGGCGAGAGGCGACGCGTTGTACGTTTGTAGATTTATTTATTTATTTGTATTATTTTTATAGTTTGGGTCCTGGGAAAAATGTCTAATCTCTCTTTTGGGTCTCGACCTGAAAAGTTTGGGAACCACTTTGTCTAGAGCAGGGGTTCTCAACGTTTTTGGCCGGGGACCCCCGAAAATGCTTTGGCAACGTCTCGGGACCCCCGCCCCGCCCCCTCCCGACCCCCAATATAAATTGACTGCTACAATAACCTTAAACCATTTTGGGCGGGAACCCCTTTTGGTGTTTTAAGCATTGTTATAATTTAGCTATTGAAAAATAGCAGACCTACAAGCTCATAGCGCGCCACCGAGTGGCGCGCTATGAGCTTGTAGATCTGCTATTTTTTTTAAATCGTGAAAAAAAAGTTAAAAAAATAAATATATATATTTTTTTAAATAATTTGGGGACCCCCTAAAATAATTTGGCGACCCCCCGAGGGGTCGCGACCCACGGGTTGAGAACCCCTGGTCTAGAGGGTTTAAGTGGTTAAATGGCAGGCACACGTACCATATCCAAAGATGAGGAATACATTAGATCAAGGTGACAAGTCAAGACTAAGTGAGCTTCATGAGAGCTGATACCATGTTGTTATAATACACCATGCATTCAATGTCTCTTGGCCAAAGTCCATCATTTACATGTAATTATGGTAAGATCTCCCCACCGGGGAATTTCCAATATTCCAAATGTGGTTTAACACGGTTAATCTTATGTTATTTATGGTTGCATAGGAAAGGGAAGCTCTGTGCCTGGAACCCACTCTGGATAATTGGTTGAAGATGGATGGATGGATGGATGGATGGATGGATGGATGGATGGATGGATGGATGGATGGATGGATGGCCGGACGGACGGACGGACGGACGGACGGATGGATGGGTGGGTGGATGGATGGATGGATGGATGGATAGACGGACGGACGGACGGATGGATGGATGGATGGATGGATGGTGATTTGGTGCATTTCTTATTAGAACACAAATATATGACTTTTCAAGTGTATAAATATTCAAGGAGGATATTTATTCGCAGGTTGCGACCCATTAAAAGGGGTTCCGTGGCCCAAATTGGGTCAAGGTGACCCTATGTTTTGTAACCCCTGCAGTACATTCCGGTTAACTCCCCCACCTTCCCTTCCTTCCACAGGGCTGTCTGTCTACGTCAGTGGTTCACAAACATTTTAGACCGTGACCCAAAAGAGAAGTTTGCCGTCTCTCCGGGACCCAAACTAGGGAAAATAGCAGATCAGCTATATTTTCACTACTACTTAAACATTTGGTGGCGAGACATGGCCAAAGCATTTCCGGGGGTCCCCAGCCAAAACCGTTGAGAACCCCTGCTCTACATGATCCTCTCCACACAGGCAGACATGTGAAGCCCATTAGGATCCACTTACATGGACGTACTGTACATGCTGACAAGACACGTGCTGGCAGGCAGCCAGGCTCATGCTAAGCCTTGCGGTGTAAAGTACTGTACTGTATACTGTGGAGGCGGTAAGTACACTAAGCCTTGCAGTGTAAAGTACTGTACTGTATACTGTGGAGGCGGTAAGTACACTAAGCCTTGCAGTGTAAAGTACTGTACTGTATACTGTGGAGGCGGTAAGTACACTAAGCCTTGCAGTGTAAAGTACTGTACTGTATACTGTGGAGGCGGTAAGTACACTAAGCCTTGCAGTGTAAAGTACTGTACTGTATACTGTGGAGGCGGTAAGTACACTAAGCCTTGCAGTGTAAAGTACTGTACTGTATACTGTGGAGGCGGTAAGTACACTAAGCCTTGCAGTGTAAAGTACTGTACTGTATACTGTGGAGGCGGTAAGTACACTAAGCCTTGCAGTGTAGAGTACTGTACTGTATACTGTGGAGGCGGTAAGTACACCACACAATACCATACTGTATATGCCAGTGTTTGTCAACCATTTGAATTTCAAGGACCCCCAGTTTGATATGCATTTTTTAATGTCTCATGGAACCCCAATCTACACCGTAAAATGCTCTGTGTAAAGTGGGAGTAGTTCAGCCCGAAAAAGTACTTATTTTCTATCAATTACACACCACATGAAGCTTCCTCAATTTATTGGCTCAGGAATGCACACAAAATAAATCTCCATGAATTCAAGGCTTCACAGGGTGTAATTGATCGAAAACAAGTACTTTTTTTGGATATGCAGAGAGTGTACAATAATGTGGACACTCTGCGTTCCAGACACGTAAAGGTCCACTTGGACCCCTGGTGGTCCCCTGGACCCTGTGTTGAGAACCAGTGCCTGATCCAGCATGCTGCATAGTGAGTGAGAGCTAATTGAAATCCACTCAACTTCATTGGTTCATTATAAAAAAGGAAATTGCATTAGTTGGTTAACAAACAGTTAATATGATTATTTCAGTGGAAACAGACATGCCAAGCTGGGTTCCTGTTTAGGAGGAGGGGGTCTTGGAGGTGTAGGGGTCTCTTGGAGCATGGCAATATCAGTTGTGCTTCACTTCATTGAAGTATTGCAGCCTTATTATGCATTAGATAGCTGTTAATGTTGAGACAGGCTAGAGCAGGGGTTCTCAACCTGGTGGTCGCAACCCCTCAGCGGGTCGCCAAATTATTTTGGGGGCTCTCCATATTATTAAAAACCAAAGCAACTGAATGGCTGGAAAATGGAAATTAAGAGTTTATATAGTACACATAGTAGATGCATAAACTTTCCTTAATGATTATATCTGGTTTCAGTATTTATTTAGATTATGATGTATTTTCTCTATTGTAGCGGTCAATTTGTATTGGGGGTGGGGAGGGGGGCGGGGGTAGTGAGACATGGCCAAAGCATTTCCGGGGGTTCCCAGCCAAAACGTTGAGAACCCCTGGGCTAGAGAAACAGAAGGGGCAAAGGAGATTCAAATCCACTACGTTCTCAAGGTTATGTGACGCATGTGTGATGCTGGTGCTAATCATTAGCCATCAGGAATGACCCCTAACTGACCAGCTCAGCGAGTCATACCAAGCCCATCAGTTCCGCTTGGTCCTCATCATGTTTGTGGATAATTATCTATGTCTTTGTATATACAGGGTTTTAGTTTTAACAATTTCATGTCACAGACCCCCGGTTTGACTTTCATTAGCCCCCGTTTCAAATGATTCTGTCCTAGGGACAGAATCATTTCTTTTAAATGAATTTGATTGAATTAATTGGTGAAAATGTCATATTGGTAAAATGTCACAGAGGTGAAATTGAAACGTATTACGACAGGAGAGAAATCATGCACAATCAAAAAAGTCTGTGGCGCTATATTAATAATAATTAGTGTGGTTGCTGTAGGGAGCACTATTGTTCTAGGTCTGAGAACCTTTATGCCAGCTAAAGTAAACCTGTTATTTGTTAACCTTTTTTGTTTATTAAGTTCAATGGATGTTTTTTGTAACCTTTTCTGTCCAATCAGACAGGAGTGACATCACAATATGTACTATGAATGGCAAGACAGAATTCATCAAGAACAGAACTTTCTAGTATAAACCCATGAATTACAAGTGTGCAAATGGCTTCACACATGAAGAAGAACGAATACATGAAGAATTCAAGACAGAATTCATTTCCCAGCGGATTCCTCGCAGCTCACGTCAGTGCAACCACCCTTGCAATTTCCTCAAATTGCACCGTTCTAGTATAATAAGTATGAATTATTATTATCATTATTAGTTTTGTGTGTGCGCGCTTGGATATTGAAACCTAATAGCCAGAATAGCCACTCATATATTTATTTTGTATTGCAATAATTTAAGTGTATTTAATTGTACTCATTGAAAACCACTGGAACGCGCCTGCTTTTCAAAAAGCATCCACATAGTCTACTCTACTGATGTATGAATAACGGTGTGATTATTCCTGACAACCAGAGTACATATTATACTACAGCTGCTATAGATTAGGAAACATCTACTCTCAACTGCAAACCCAGTGGATACCCATTTGCAAGCTCCAACGCAGTCGGACAAAACAATGAATTCATTATCTGGTCAAGCACATGTAAGAGCCGATGTGCTTGACTCGTAGGGCAGCCTGCAAATTCAATGTATGTACACTAAATTATTTAATTAAATTGTTAAACAAGACTGATGGTGATGATTTAATGATCACAACTTCCTACTGTAGTGCTGGATAAATGCCAGACTTCCTTCGCAAGGAGTCCACCCCCCTAGTCAACATGGAACGGCCTAGCGTGATCTCTCCTGAAACCCCAATCACTTGAAATCACGTCGGCCTCCCGTTGCCCTCCGTCTAACGACTCTAATTATATATCATCATATTAACTGTATGCTGTAAGACGCTGCCTCGCTAGTTTAACTTCATTACCGGTCAAACCATTTACCGCTTGGGATGAACTCAAGTGTGCGAGTGCTGAAAAGGCTAAATCGTTATTTGTATCATTATGCAAAGATAATATTATTAGATAATAAGGTAATATCATTATTACGATCTTTGTCTTATATGGAGAGAGATGGTAGACATATTATAGTAGAAGGGAAACCGTGTCAAGCCTATGTTGCCAATGTCATTGTAGTATCTCGTATCTGTACTCCAAATGTAAACAAAAAGAATCCCTACCACCTAAAGTCCAAATCAGAATGTTTATAAACAAATGGGTAGGGGTGGATAATGCTGCATCCGTCCAGCAACCTTCACGCCTAGGGCTTGAACAAAACATTGGCAATTATGCTGTGTTTGGGGATTTAAAACCAAATGCTCTGTATGTAATGAATTAGGCTTAGCGGTTTCTGTTTTCCTGCTTTGATGTCTAAACACATACATGGGCTATTTTTGAAAAATGGGCTTAGGTAATCGATGCAAATTTCCATCCTTGAAGAAGACACTACAATGACTGAAACGTACAGAGTATACAGTATGCATCATACTTGGTACAGTGTAGTGACTGTGAGCGTTGTGTACCTGAGCTGTGAGAGTACTCTCTCCTGCAGGTTGAGGTAGTGGAGTCTCTCCTGGTCCATCTGTACTCTGTGTCTGTATGTATAGTGTAGTGACTGTGAGCGTTGTGTACCTGAGCTGTGAGAGTACTCTCTCCTGCAGGTTGAGGTAGTGGAGTCTCTCCTGGTCCATCTGTACTCTGTGTCTGTATGCGGTACAGTGTAGTGACTGTGAGCGTTGTGTACCTGAGCTGTGAGAGTACTCTCTCCTGCAGGTTGAGGTAGTGGAGTCTCTCCTGGTCCATCTGTACTCTGTGTCTGTATGTATAGTGTAGTGACTGTGAGCGTTGTGTACCTGAGCTGTGAGAGTACTCTCTCCTGCAGGTTGAGGTAGTGGAGTCTCTCCTGGTCCATCTGTACTCTGTGTCTGTATGCGGTCTGCTCACAGTGAGCCAGCCTCTCACACATCAACGCTGCCAGCTCCCGTCCTGCCATCTGAAACATGGAGCTCATACTCTCCCGGTACTCCACCTGGGAGAACACAACTTAGCATTAGTTTCAACCCATTAAGACCTGAGGTCGATTCTGCAAATGCCATCTAAATCGATAGTTCTAACACTTTCAAGATATTTTAAAAAATGAATAAAAAAAAACAGATTAGTAGAATAGTAGAAGCTCGCAGCGCTGCACCAAGTGACATGCTGTAGGCTTGTGCATCTACTGTTTTTGAATAGCCAACGCTATAAATCTAAAATGACACTGATTCTTTCCCAGTTTGAATGGGTTAAGAGCATTCAATCACCTCAGTTCACTTTTTCTTTTTCCCCTCTCTCTCTCTCTCTCTCTCTCTCTCTCTTTTTTAACATATTTTTTATTGAAGGAATGTCACAAAAAGATAAATATCAGTGGTAAAAACCCTCTCTTTCCTTCTTTCTTTCTTTCTTTCTTTCTCTTTTCCCAACTCAATAACCCTGGTGCTCTGTGACTACTAGTACAGCACTGCTGGTTCTATTTCGTCCCTGCTGACCGCCAGAGGCGGTGCTTAAGCACTGAATACGTCCCTTCGCGCATGCGCCGTCGAGTATTTTATACCAACAATGTCAATTTTGACCCCATGATGACCCGGAGTCGTCTATATCTTCCGGCAGTCTACAGGGGTTCAGTCCCTAATTTCTTCTCGCTCGCCTGTGAGAACCAAGTTTGCACCGAGCTGCGATGTGTTGCTATGCAATGCAATATGTAGCCTATGGTGTCTGCCGAGTCGCTGGTAGTTCCGTGACCGAATCGGTCGGAGTAGCGGCTGTTCGCCCTCCAGGAACTGCGACTATGGATTTTGTTTTTACTCCTCTATGAGTGGAGTTTATTTGGATTCGCGTGGACGGCAGCGTCCAATCTCTCTCGTGGACAAAAGGTACGTTATCGTCTAAAGCGGTGCTATCCCCGCTAAACAGACGTTCAAATTATATGATATATTGCATCATGGCATAACCTCTTGTGAGTAAAGGCTGCGTTTGCGCCTCCTCCCTGCTCCGCATACGAGGTTTGTTTGACGGTGAACGCTAACAGACGTTCAAATTATATGATGTATTGTATCATGGCATAACCTCTTGTGAGTAGAGTCTGCGTTCGCGCCGCCTCCCTGCTCCGCATACGAGGTTTGCTCGACTGTGAACGCTAGCGCTTATTATAAGCGACTAAGATTTGCCGAAGGATGGCCACTGTCATATTGCCTTCGTTTGATAAACACGCTACTTGCAAGCTTTGGTTAGCCCCTGCTGTTGATGGCAAGCGTTGGCGCTCCATTCTCTCAGCAGTCAGCATATAACTTATGATAAGTTAAGCTAGTTAAGGCTAAGTGTCATTTTCTGTTTGGCAAGCCTTGCTGGCCAAAGCCATAATGCCGATAATATTGGCAGCGTTCAAGCTTAACTGCTTCCGCGGATAGCTTGTCTTCTTGTTGTTGTTGTTAATAATAACAATAACAACTTGTTGTTATTAGCCCGGTACAGGAGCAGCTACCTGCGTCCTCCCAGGGTATTGATGTGGCTACCAGTAGTTTGTAGCTCAGAGTATTAACAGCTATTGGTGTACATAGCTTGTCTGGTTATTAACCCAGCTGGCCCCCAGCAGTGGGCCTCGATACTGATGCTGCTACCAGTATGTCTGGAGCTCAAAGCTCTATTAACAGTTTTTTGCGTATACAGTGGGTACACTTTGTTTTTTCCCCCACAGGTGCCCCTGGGTACCTTTGGGGCCTATTAGCCCAGCTGGTCCCCAGCACAGGGCATCTGGCGCTGCTGCCAGCGTAGCTCACAGCTGCTACCAGTAGCTTAAAGCTAAAGGTGTTTATGAACAGCTATTCGTGTAGGCTATAGCTTGTCTTGTTGTTAGTAGCCCAGCTGGTCTCCAGCATTGGGTCTCTAACTGGCGCTGCTACCCGTAGTTGTAGCCCAAGCGCTTATTATACTATTTGTTATAACGGCGATCTGTGTATAGCTTGCCTTACTGTTTATTGGCCCAGCTGGTACAGGGCAGGCAGCGTATGCGCTCCGCTCCTCCAGCATACGGCCTCTAGTTTGATGTTACTTGCTACCAATCGTTTGTTAGCTCAAGCATTTATTAACAGCTATTAGTGTATAGCTTGTTCTGTTTATTAGCTGCAGCTGATACAGGCAGCGTACACGCTCCCTTCCTTCAGCAGGCGGCCCCTATCGGTGGAGCTATTGGCTGTAGCCTTTTCTCCAAAACTTGTTTGTGTTGGTTTATTTAACCAAACTTTTGGCTGGTGTAGGCAGCGTTAGTGCTCCCTCCTCCCAGCGTGAATGCGTAGTAGTGCCTTGACTAGTGCATTGGAAGTGTCTTTTGTTTCGCTCTGGACTAGCAAACATAAATAATAATGCACTTGGAGTTTGGATAAACGTCATAGTGCTGTGATAAACGTTCGCATAGGAAACACTACAGCTGCTACATAGTAGCGTCCAAGCCTCGACTGAAGGCTACTTTATTATCATAATTTATAAGTAAGCCTCAGCTGGGGGTACAGGTAGCGTGCAAGCTCTCCTCCCCCACCGCGACCATGCAGGTCGCACAGTCTAGCTAACAGCAGCGTCTGTGCGCTGTTCCTATGACGCACTTTACATCTGGTTAAATCTCAAAGTGCTACAATGAGCATTTGCATAAAACGTAAATGCATATTCACATGCTGCGGCAGGTATAGCAGCATTCAGTTGTTTGATTAAGTCATTATATGCCGATCTAAGTTAAAGCCTCTGCTGGTACAGGCAGCGTACGCGCCTCCTCCCCCCAGCATATGGCCAACACCTAGCAACCAGTAGCGTCCGCGCCCTGGGCTAGTTGGGACTGGTGTGCACCGGCCGGTCCAGAGGAACCGGTGCCACCACAACGGAGAGCTCCCACTTTTGTACCTCGAAAGCCTCTGCTGGTACAGACGGCGTACGCACTCCCTCCAGCATATGGCCAACACCTAGCAACCAGTAGCGTCCGCGCCCTGGGCTAGTTGGGACTGGTGTGCACTATGCCGATCTAAATGAAAGCCTCTGCTGGTACAGGTAGCGTACACGCTCTCTTCCTTCAGCATATGGCCAACACCTAGCAACCAGTAGCGTTCGCGCCCTGGGCTAGTTGGGACTGGTGTGCACCGGTGTGCACTATGCCGATCTAGATTAAAGCCTCTGCTGGTACAGGCAGCGTACACGCTCCCTTCCTTCAGCATATGGCCAACACCTAGCAACCAGTAGCGTCCGCGCCCTGGGCTAGCTGGTGTGACTGGTGTGCACTGGCCCGTCCAGAGGAACCGGTGCCACCACAATGGAGAGCTCCCACTTTTGTACCTCGTGTGAAGCTCCCCTTCAGCCGTGAGCCGACCTTGGTCCTGCCCCGTGTGCCAGGAGGAAAAGGTCTGACCGCCGGCCACAGCAGATCTGAGAGGACTCAGCTATCTGCGGAGCTGGCCCACATGAAGTCCATGCTCACCTAACATAACACCTAGGCACCTCGGAGGGTTCGAGTGCCTCCCCCTCCGATGCCACAGCTGACTCGAGGACGATGTACTCTCCCCGACAGCTTAAGCTATGCACTTCCATGACTATGAGGAAGATGCAGAAGACGTTGCCCCCCAGGCATCAGAGCCAGCCTCCCACTTCTCAGCTCAGGACCCACTGGCCGAGATGGCTCCATGCGCACCTTCATGCGCATAGCCGTGGAACGCTAATTGTTAGTCATACCACAGTAGGCAGTCGGATCCTCCAAGCGCCTTCTTCAGACGCGGGTCAGCCCTCACGTCACTGGAGGCATTTGGTGTCATGTCCTCAGAGAGAGGACGGCTGATGTCCATCCTAGCTCTAGCCCATCGCCAAGTCGGGCTTTCACAGTCAAGCCTGACTGAGGAGCCTCTCTTCCTTCAGCATATGGCCAACACCTAGCAACCAGTAGCGTCCGCGCCCTGGGCTAGTTGGGACTGGTGTGCACCGGTGTGCACTATGCCGATCTAGATTAAAGCCTCTGCTGGTACAGGCAGCGTACACGCTCCCTTCCTTCAGCATATGGCCAACACCTAGCAACCAGTAGCGTCCGCGCCCTGGGCTAGCTGGTGTGACTGGTGTGCACTGGCCCGTCCAGAGGAACCGGTGCCACCCGCCAAGTCGGGCTTTCACAGTCAAGCCTGACTGAGGAGCCTAGGCCAACTCTCCGTAGTCTCCCTGAGGAGCCAGGAGCACTAGGTGGTTCAGCTGTGCAAGAATCGCTGGAGCGAACCATCCAGGTGGGGAAGCCAGGCTGCAGCATGCAGGCCTATGACACATCACGCCTCCCAACGAGCTCCAACAGAGATGAAATCACTGTCCTCTGAGCTCGCGTATCACCGCCGGCCCACACTAGGCCAGTGTGTTCCTTGGCGTCCCACGCAGGGACCTGCCTGTGACTTTCCGGACTGTGCAGTGCCTTCTGACGCCAGCCCCCCATATCCGGGGGGGTCAAAATGGCCGTTATCAGCAACATGACGAGAGCCCTAGTACCTGAGAGGCAAGCACATTCTCATACGTTCGGGCAACACCTTGACCGTGTATCATGTAAGTCATCGGGCGGGGCCACGTTTGCTTGGCTGCCGTAGGTGTCTATGGACCCCCTGACTTGTGCAGCCCCCCCCCCCCCGCCTGATCAGCCTATGGGCAAGTTATCTAAGTGGAGAGCGGGACTACATGGTAGGCTCTCTCCCATCAAAAGCTTCCATGAGGGGAGCGGTACCCCATCCAATGGTGGTGAACACTAATCAGAGGCTACCTCGGCAGAGCGGAGGTGGACCTCCTCACCCTAGAGTCGCTGACTCGCTAACCTCTCCGGTTCTCCCTAACGGAGACATCCAGCCCTCCGGGCCAGGACGCAATGGTCCGATGGTTTCATAGAACCTGAACGCCACAAATGGCTGTCAGCCCGCAGGCCTTCATGCCACATAGCCAGTATGAACAGAACGACCTGCATCGTTCCTGACACACATGGCCCTAACTAGGCCACCGCCCACAGGGCACTATCCTTTTAAATGCGCACTGGCCAGAGGCACGGCATATGCCTTGCCACTGCCTCTCTGATACGACCAGCGCTTCAAAGAGTTCTTTAGGAGGGTCACACCATTCTTCTGGTTGCCCCCCTCCAGCCAAGAAGTACTTGGTTTCCTCTGCTGAACAGACCCAGTCGGAGGACGCCATGGCGTCTCCCCGACAGAGGTCTCCTCAACTGGGAGGCGGTCGGATATGGCATTCAAATGCTCGACGCCCCCAACTGTGCGTTTGGCCGCTGGTAGCCCTGAACCGCTGCCGAGCAGCTGTGTGAACCAGCCAGGCATGCCACCCTGAATTCAAGGGTGCCATGACATCCATCAGACTACGGTACGATAACCGATGGAATCTATTTCCAACTGACGTGAGGGTCAGAGCAAAGACCTAGTGCGCTGCTCTGCCTACCTTTCTGGCGTTCCGCAGTCCCTCCTAGACGAGGGCCGATCTCCTACTCTAAAAGCATAAGTAGGGGAAATATCATGTCGATATGCTAGAATCAATATCGCACAGCCACAGTGGGGAGCCACAGTCTGGTGTCCCTCTTCCTGATGGGGGCTCTGAGGTTGCATCCTCTACGAGCCCTGAGAACTCCGGCACAGGCTCTTCCCTAGTGCGGCATGGTCTATACAGGCCTCCCTTTGAGCCCTTGGCACGGGCGGAGTTTAGAGGGTCATGGAAGACTGAATTCTTCCTGGCCATTACCTCAACGTAGCGTGTCAGTGAGCGGCACGCCCTGTTTGTCAGTGACTTGCGTCTGAAGCAAAGCTCAGACGGCCTGAGTGTCTCTGTGGCCGAACACAGTGTTCCTCCTGAGGGTGCTGTCACATACACACCTCAACCAGCCTATACGGCTAGCACAGTCTTGCCCTCCACCAGGAGAGTGGATTGACAAGCGGGAACTATTGCGCCCAACGTGGGCCCTGAGAGCCGCTTGTTAGACCTGCCACATGCATTCGGCGGTCAGAATGGCTGGTCCGTTGTGACGATGGCCCTTTCAAAGGCGGTGCTCTCTCCAGACAGCGCCCACCCCACACTATTGTGGATGCCATTAACCACGCGTATGGGGCGAGTAATCGTACCCTACCATTTGGCGTGAGGTGCCACTCTAACGGGAGCGTCCCCACATCATGGGCTGCCCCGAGGGAAGTACCCCTGGAATATATCTGCCGCTGCCTCATGGGCATCACAGCGAGTTTTCTATGTTCCACTGGGTGAGTGTTGCCACTCCCCACCCGCTGGACGTGGTCCTCTTACGAGAGTCCTCCGATTCTACTCCTTATGGCTTGGGATCAGGATTCCTCGTGACTTTGCTGGTATAAGTCATTCAGTGCTTAAGCACCGCCTCTGGCGGTCAGCAGGGACGAAATAGAACGTAAGTTACGTATGTAACTATGGTTCTATGAGTCCCGAATGACCGCCAGAGCACTCTTGTCACTCAGAATCCTCGTGGTCTCGCGAGAAGATTCTGTAGGGACTGAACCCCTGTAGACTGCCGGAAGATATAGACGACTCCGGGTCATCATGGGGTCAAAATTGACATTGTTGGTATAAAATACTCGACGGCGCATGCGCGAAGGGACGTATTCAGTGCTTAAGCACCGCCTCTGGCGGTCATTCGGGACTCATAGAACCATAGTTACATACGTAACTTACGTTTTCATTGCATTTCATCATTGCATTGCACAGATGTATACCTGTAGGTTTCTGAGCTGGCAGACTTGCAGTCTCAGCTCAGACACGCTGCTCCTGGCCACGGTTAACCTCTGATGCAGCCCTGCGGCGGGGGCGGGGCCCGCAGCGATGGCCAACGGAGCGGGACTGTAGCCGTCGACCAGACGACCCGGCGTGGATCTGGACCCTGGAAATTATAGTGCATTTGTGACTGAGTTCTTGAACAACACAAGTTCATCTGTGTCTGTGTTTGTGAATGGAGTACGGACTCATCACTCATCACCCTTTTCAGCCAATAGAAACAGAAAGGTTGATCAATGGTGGATATTTAAGCTTCTTCAGCTGTACAAATACAGTAATAACTAATGATAATAACAACAATATTAATAATACTTATTACAATATAATAATACCTTAAGGGTCAGAGGTTTAGTGGATTCAATTATACTGCATAATCAAACCGTATTAGCACAGATTATTTTGTGTGTAGAATAGGCGTGTACCATAGTGACTGAGTCAAGAAATTAATTTCTTAATAACAACATTCATTATTCATTCCTTTTATTTGATTTAAGATTCGATTAGGTAAGTGAGGTTGTGAGGTTAAAGGAAAGTGTTTCTCACCTGGTCCGTTGTTGAGGAGGCTTTTCCCATCGCTCTCACTGAAAACACAATATAATAGTAATATATAATAATAGTACTTAATAATAGTACACACCGTAAACATTCACTTAACGTATGGGAAATGGGCACGTGTTTATTTGAACAATCTTTTCATTGAATTACACATATTTATTCAAACATATAATAATCAACGTCAAATCTAACCACGTACAAAGGCTGCTAACTGAATGCTTGGCAAAACCTGAACACTATCTGTAATCTGATTATTCATCTGCATATCGTGTCAAGCACTGTGCCAACGGTATGAAAGAAAATATTATGGTGGAGTTTTTTATAGTTTGTATACGGAATGTCAGAGTGTTGCCAAACTGATATGCTATTCACAGAGCTATTCACCCACCTGACCATATCCTTGATGCCAGGGATATTTGTCCCCATAGTCAGCGCGTGTTGCACCAGCCCAGTTAGACTGGCTATCTGTTGCTCCATTGCTTTAATTCTCTCACTGAAAAATAGAAACAATAAGCAATAATGATTAATAACAATTTGGTCCCCAGTCCCAGTGCTTTTGCCACTGTATATTTGCACATCCTAGCTATTAGGAGCAACGGGCACTATTAATGGAGTGCCCAGGGAGCAGTTATGTTAAGTGTCATGGCCGGGACACGAACCGGGGACCTTCTGTTTCCCAGAAGGCCTCTCTATCTATTCCGCTGTGTATTTTTATTCAATACAAATTACCAAAAATGTAGCATACAATATTCATGATTTAACAACTGAGTACGATATTACTATGACACCATGCCAAATTACATGTGCATCATGTGAAATGTCTTTCATCTTGGAAATTACACATACCGGTACATGTACACTGTGTATGTACGGTATGTACTGTACACACATGTACACGCATCATTGTAAATCATCAGCGTATTGTCAGCATGGACCCTAACCACTGTAGCAATGGATGACAGGTGATTGTAATCACCCCAGACTGTCTGTGAACAAAACAACTCAAGAATAGATGGGACTCCAGTTCATGTTGGGATTGGGAATGATCAAGATGTCAAGAAACCTTTGGGTTGAAAAGGTCGAAGGTCTATTTTTCTTCGCTATGTCATTGTTTCTGGTTTTTACTTGTCTTTATGTTGTCCTATGTGTTGGTTTTTGTATCTGTAGGACTAAAATAAAAATATAAAGTATTAAATAAATAAATAAGGTTGAAGGTCAAGGCTACATTGAAGACAACAATCTAAAGTGAATAGGTGGTTAACTTCATGGAATTTGGTGTGAATGATCAGAGGAGCCCCAGAAAAAGATGGTCAAGGTCACAATCAAGGTCAAGGTAAACAAAGCTAAATCTGTAAATGAGCAAGGCAGAGAGACGTAGACAGGAGTTTGCACCCACAGGCACATACATTTAGTCTTTATTATTATTCGTAATAAATTAACTTTTTAAATCTTTTTAAATTAAACCATTTCCTATATCCTAATACTGTAATGGCATGCAGGAACTGGGATGAAAAGGGTTGAAAAAAAGTTGACTCACGCTTGGGGGTCGCTGCTGGCGGTCACGTGACCCTGAAATAGCCGACCGTCGGGCGGACCGTGAGGAGACTCGACGAAAACCGAGGAGGAAGAGGAGGACGACGCACTTCCCCTGCTGCGGCTCACCACCTCCACCATCGCCCCGTTGCTTTCCCGCCGCAGAGAGCGGCGCACGGGAGACATCCTCTCGGAATTCACCATGGCCACGCCTCTGATGATCTGCCCGTCCGACGTCCTGACTTCATTCACTCTGTGCGGAGAAGGGGGCGGAGTCTTGCTGCCTAACAGAGGCAGCTGGCCGTCGCCATACTTCCTCATGCTCTGCCTGCGCGGACGGATTGAACGAGCAACAGGTGAGAGACGTGAAAACATGGAACTGCTGCAGCAATACAATAATTCTGGGTGTCCTTGACATGCAAAGGTTTGAGAACCACTGGTATAGCAAGTTTTTCAGAAAGTTAGTATAGGATTTAGAAGGCATTTGTAGAATCGAATCGGCCTCAGTTCTTAATGAGTTAAATGAAACAACTTGAAAATCTCGAAAGTGTTCACGGCCCATCCATCTAAACCACTTAACATGGCTGCTGTGTTAAGTAGTTAATTCAGATGGGTGGGCCGCAAGCGCTTTCAAGATTTTCAAGTGGGCCCTGATCCAGAAACTACTGTTATACTGACCGCATATATACCGTTAATGTACTGTAAAACAGCGGTATTCCGTACGGCCGTACCTGTGCTCCATGCTGTCTCCGTAGGTTACCAAGGGCTTAATGGTGGCCCGGTACTGGGGCAGGCCTGCGTGACCCCCGCCGCCTCCTCCCCCACCCCCGGCGTCCACCGCGTCCGACATGAGCGAGGCAGGAGCGCTGCCCAGCGAGGAGCCCATGCTCAGGCGACCTCCGTCCTGCAGTGAGCAGTAGGAGTCTGGGTAGCGTACTGAGCCTCCATCTCCACGGACCACCAGGGCCATGCTCTTCATGCTGCCTGACATGTCCTCATCTAACAGAAGGGACACATTTAGGAACAGGTTTAGAGGGAGAAATAAGACTCATAGCCTTGTTATGGGAAAACAGGTGAACAGGCATCAAGCGAAGTCAGTGTGGGGGTGGGTGGGACATTTGTGACAGACGTTTGGTACTGTATTTTCCCGGACTGGAGAAGGGCGGTTTGCCTGCGGCAAAGTGGTGTGGTGGGTTAGATTAGGCTGAATTATATTATCTGTGAGTCTGTCGCAGGTGGACTCAATCATGATCACTTTCCATTACCTCTTTCTGCTCATACTGTGCTCAGCACAATAGTATACATGTAATTCTCATCACGCAGTACATTTTCGTTTTCAGGAAGTAATTAAAATTAGATTTTTATGGACTTTTTATATAAAAATACACAAAAATGAAAAAAAAAATTGGCATCCATTGTTAGGTATGCCCAGAGTAGTATAAAAGAGAGTAATGACACTCCCGTTGACTCTCATTGTAACAATGGAATGCGGAAGTGCTCATTCTATCTCAATGGAATAGTTCCAGCCATAGGAGCAATGTTTGGAACTATCGCCCATAGGCACCCGCTTTGCGGCGAGATCAAAGCGTGTCACCACTCTCTTACTACATTACTCTGGGTATGCCCATACGATGACCACAGATGTGGTCTAAAAACGTGTGACGTGTGAAACGTGTGAAAAACGTGTTTTTCATTTCACTGGGTCTTTAATGTCTGACAGTGGTCCTATGAGAAGCATTTCTCAGAAGTTCTCAGTTTAAGCTCAGTTCATAAGCACAATATAAATTCACAAAATAGACAGCTGACAGATGACCGCAAAATGACCGCTGTGCCGACCTCCTATTGAAAGCGGACATCTGGTCAGGGTTGGCCCTGGGTCTCCACGGACATACTGTAAAGCAGACCCTGAGCAGAAGCTATTTTTTGTGTCCGTACTCCATATGTACTTAATGTCTGTGTGATCTGTCCATGAGTAATGTTGTCTATACAAAATGGGGCTAGTACACTCTGTTTATGCTTTGAGTACACTGGACTGTGAAAGGCAAAAGTCTGTTGACAGACCACTGGACTCGTGTCTGCTCCCGGTTTCAAACATTACATGAGTATGTTAAGAAATGGTTCAATTATGCAATTTTGGAGACGTCTATCTGGGTACAAAATGATTTCAAGATTATAAGCATTAAAATACATTTATCACAATGAATAACATTTGCTGAGAAGCATTAGAACTATACTATATAATAAGAATTACATTTTTTTGAGGTTTTAAATGATTATGATGGGGAATCAACCAATCATCCAAGAGATGGGTCAAATGCGGAGAACAAATTTTGACTTTGGGGGGCATGGCATTTTAGCATAACTTTTGATTGATTGATTGAAAAATGTATTAACAGTTTGCAGAATTACAGTACATTTCAAGCACAAACTCAATACAAAGGCTCTAGTCTACTCAAGTATTTATTTCACTCTGAGGTAAAAATATATATTTCTTTTTTTTCTATGGTAGAAAAGCTTTAATAGTATAGGATAAGCTTTTTGGAATGAGTGTTTTTGCTTATTTTACTAAAGATATGCTGTATTATGACCTGGGGACACAAATGGCACCAAATACTAGGTATGACCCGAGAATGTTAAGAAATTGTTCAATTATGTAATTTTTGATATGTCTATCTGGGTACAGCTCCACAAACCAAAGTGTGCTGGAAATGGTAACGGAAGAGCATATTGTTGCTATTGGCCAGAAACCTTGTATCTGTTTGTAGATCTGCTATTTTCACATTCATTAGCTCAGTGGTAAAAATGGGTTTGAATATCAGGTAGTTCATGAAAGTTATAGTTACAAGGTGCAGCTTTAAGCCCTATTTACAAATGTTCAAAAATAGCTGATCTGTATAAAGTCACAACTCGTCAAAACATGTTGAGTTGTGAGCTTCTAACGGTTTTGAAAATATTTGCCTAGGCAGACATGCCCAAAATAGACGAGACAGGTTGACAAATCGGGATGCATTGGCTGCATAATTTGCAAATGACGACAAAGAAGTCAAATAATGGTCGATGTGTAGGCCAGACAGAGATATATGTGTCTGTCTCTCTTTATAAATGAAGATATGGAGGGACAGTCACAGGATAGGGTAAAGGTGTTTCCTCTCACCAGGCTTAACGTCTCTCCTCTCCAGTATGGCACTGCTGTTGTTGCAGACATTCACCGATCGTCCCGCCCCTCCAGACATCAGTTCTCGTGGCAACGTTGCGCTGGCCGGCCTGACCGCTCCGGCGCCGGGCCTCACGCCCCCAGGGTACACCAACCTGGAGGGGGACGAGGGCATGGAGCGCACCATGGGTGGAGACATGGACCCCTGTAGGTTGTGGAGGTTGCTGCGAGCGGAAGAGGGCAGGGAGTGGACCGCACCGGGGTTGCCGTACAAAAGCTCCTTGGATATCTGGGAGACAAGGAAGACGACCGTGTTGGTACTGTGTGCCATGCAAACGTTGTTGATACAACAATATAGTGAGGCCAGCCGGAATGAGGAAGTCAGACAGTGAAAAGTGGTCTTAGCACGGGAGAGTGTTGGTGTAAAAGTAACCGTAATGAGAAAATAAACAGTAAGGTGCTCTGTGTATGGCAGTGGCTCAATGGTTCCATTTCACACCTGACTATATAATCATAGAATATAATCTCCATGATAAACGGGAACAGGGTCATGCTTTTATTAGACCTACTTTTAGATTGTTTGTTTAAATTGTTAAACGATGGTCTCACATTAATTTCGTTTAACTA
Organism: Electrona antarctica; assembly: GCF_951216825.1. NCBI lineage: Eukaryota > Metazoa > Chordata > Actinopteri > Myctophiformes > Myctophidae > Electrona > Electrona antarctica. The sequence continues at coordinate 14,006,437 of NC_136800.1, read as the reverse complement.
AATTATAACACGAATGTGCCTCTGAGGGAAACAGAATGTTCAAACAAAGTGTACACTGAAATGTAAGCATTATAATTAAATATTTTTAATATTTTTATAAAATATTCCCTTTGTATTTAGGGTTTCTTCCTGGAGGCTGAACCCTTGACAGTCAAACATTCCAATGAAAAAAAACAGTAATATAGTGACATCACATTATCAACCCGTCCCCTAACCCCTCCCCCTTTATCATACAACTACAGCTGTGGGTGCGGCTTAAGTTCAGGTGGATCACCACCCATCACCACCCACCAGGCAAACCAGGCATACTTAATGAACTGGTGGGCATGCCCACATAAAAACGGCATTTTAACAAGTACTGTACACTTTTTGGAAAAAAGTCTTCCTCCTTATATAACAATGATGATCATGTTTTAGAGTGGAAAAATCATGACACTCCATCTTTAAATAAAGAATATATGTAAAAAAGGAAAATAGAAAACAAAACAAAAACTTGCTGAGAATAACAGGGCTTTTTTGTTCTTTCTTTCTTTTCTTTTTTAACAAGACCACACACACTGCCACCTGCATGTAAAGAGAACTGAAATAAAGGCAGGACTGAGAGAGAGCTGAGAAACAACAATGGGTGAATGCTCTGGGATGGTAAACATAACATACCACTGGCTGCTCTGAACCTGCCTTTAAAGCTCTGTTGTTTGTGCATGCGTGCGTGCGTGCGTGCGTGCGTGAGTGCGTGCGTGCGTGCGTGCGTGCGTGTGGAATAGATAGCACAAAGACCCCAAAAACTAAATGCAAAAAACGTTATACAAAGTTTTCCTCTTTTTCCTGACTAAATCACAGAACAATAAAATGTGTTTGACATTCACCAGGTCACTGTCCGCCACTGTCCACCACATTGATTGACCACAAACTTGAACTGTATATTTTGCATGCTCTGCAGCTCTCCTGCCCTAGTTCATTTCACTTCAAACAATTAATTGTTGACAAACAGCACTGTACACAGTACTGTAATACATACGCTGCAGTGTATACTATATATTCACTGTTGATTCTGCACATATATTCATTCATATGATGACAGACTATACTACATGTGCACTGTATTATTCACTGTTGATAGACTGTACATACTATATAGAGACTACACTAGTGCAGTTGTCTAGAGTCAGGATCTAAGTCCACTATGTATTTTAAATTAATGTGTATTTATATCTGTCTGATTTGTTTGTTTGTTCTTGACTCTTACGCTGTACCTCTCCTGTGTTTCATTCTCACTGCTGTTGCTGCTATGATCAATAAAGGTTCATCTTATCTTTTCTTTATCTTATAAATCTCATAACACACACACACCCACTCTGCAAATACTAAGGTCTATTCGGAATAATACTAAGTGAGTGAGCAGTCACAGACAGTATAGTCAATTCTTTCTTTCTTTCTTTCTTTCTTTCTTTCTTTCTTTCTTTCTTTCGCTGCAAATCCCTCAAAAGTCAGGAAGTGTCTTTTTCCTTTACACGTTTGGGACAGCAAACACAGGCCTCAATAGCATGTTCTGCTAATAATGCACATCAAAATAATGCCTTATTTATTTGAAAACATTATACAGTATGTGCTGTGCAAAGCTACTGATATCACTGACATGAGACTTAGTTGAATACCTTCTTCTAACTTTGGGACACAAACGGTGTGTAGCTACTGTACAGTATCGCTGACTATTTTCAGAGTGCATCAGCTAAGAAGTCTATTCCAACCAAAATATGATTTCACCAAGGCTGATTTTGCAAGGCTGATCTGATACAACTCTACTGCCTGATATACAATCTAGATTCTGCATGCTTTCAAGCAAAGAGCAGCCGTCCACAGTCTGTCCATATGGCTTGTTGACATATTGCTCATACTCTCTCCATAAATGCATGCATACATCTATCTGCGCTGCTGCGCATACTAAGCGGAACTGGACAAACTATGTACACATTTGCTAATGCTGTTGCACAATGCATACCTGTATACCTACTGTACAATCATATACTGTAGTGTTTTGTACTTGTTGATGACAATGGAAACAAGTCCCCAGGACTATTGTGTTATTCTTTTAACCTTGACTGAACCTTGTTAATTTGATCAATCAATCACAACTTTGAGCTTCTTCCTGTCAAAGATCACCTTGTTTAATGATGATCTCATCTTTTCAAAGTACCCATTTGTGAGTCACTGCAATGTGCATCGTATATCCATTCTGCATCTCTACAGCTGTGCAAAAACAGCGCTGCAAATGCACAATGTGCAAAGCGACCACATTTCTTTTTCAAAATGTCTTTAGACTCACCTGGCCATGAACACATTCAGCAGCACTGCGGTTGATGTTAGAGAGGTGTGTGACTGTGTGCTTGTGTGAGCGGGATAAGTCTTTAGGATCTCAACACTTCAGATTCAGAAGGGCGTCGGCACATCTCCCTCTCTGCTTTATCAACAAGGTCCCGGCGAGTGGTACATAAAGCCAGCGAGTCATGACACATAACTGCCTGAGGTTGCATTAGTCATCACAATACAATAAGTATGTTTAATCCATTGAGACCTGGAACGCATCCATGTCACGTTAGCGTTTAACCACATTAACCATTAACCCATTTTGGGGCGGGAACCCCTTTTGGTGTTTTAAACATTGTTATAATTTAGCTATTAAAAAATAGCAGATCTACAAGCTCATAGCGCGCCACCGAGTGGCGCGCTATGAACTTGTAGGTCTGCTATTTTTGAAAAATCGTTAAAATGTGCCTCAAATCTTTCCGAAAATTGTCATGATTTAGAAAACCTTTTTTTTTTTAATTTCGACGTCAGGCCTGAATGGGTTAAAGCTTTGTCATGTACATGTTGTTAAATCCCCTACAGGCAAACGGCTTGACCTGTTGTGCAGGGAAGGCAAGCTGTCAGTCAGGTTGATGTGTTGACACAAAATTCACCACACCATCACACGTTTGTTCAGAATATCATTACGATTTACAAGGATTAGTTTGGACTTCTGGTTTAAAGTATCCTTTCCTCTTAGTGCAACATTTTCACCATTAGTATATATTCTCCTCTGTGGTTCAGGAGCAGCAACCTCCAGAAATCCAATAAACAAGTTCAAATCAAAAAGAAAAAGAAGCCAAGACACTCTTCAATAAAAAAGAGATCACCTTCCAAAGGATTTATCTTTCACTAGACTTTAGAACATCGTAGCCATCCTCGTTTTTTCAGTTCAGATATTCAGTGTGTGCGACAGCACAATAACACAAATATTTGCTCATACCACATACGGTAAAGTCTGTGCACGCCCCAAGCAACCTCTGCAGTAGCTCTGTAGAGTTCCACATTCACCCATTTGTACAGGAGTAATCCATCTCAGCTGTGTCACAACACACCCACTTGTACAAAGACAACGTGGGTGCGTAGAAGTTTAAATCTCACTAGGTTGTGAACAGCAGCAGCAGTAGCATAATGGCACTATAAATGCATTCTATGACCATGAATCAGCACAGTAATAATATGCCAGATTTATTTACTTTAGGTTACTTGATGGTATCCAATGCCAAATGAACCAATCTACATGTAAAAGCTCACAACAAGTTGCATCATGCTGTGAGGATGTCTTCGCTACTACAGTATGCAAGTTAACTAGCCTCGGGAACCAACGGCTCCTGAAGCATGTGGCCCATAGGGCAGGAGCCTGTCTCCCATGTTGAGGTGAGCGTGAGGTGGCTTGATATACATACAACTATACCCCATGGACATGATGCTAGTATGTCACAGTGACTATACCCCATGGACATGATGCTAGTATGTCACAGGGACTATACCCCATGGACATGATGCTAGTATGTCACAGGGACTATACCCCATGGACATGATGCTAGTATGTCACAGGGACTATACCCCATGGACATGATGATAGTATGTCACAGTGACTATACCCCATGGACATGATGCTAGTATGTCACAGGGACTATACCCCATGGACATGATGCTAGTATGTCACAGGGACTATACCCCATGGACATGATGATAGTATGTCACAGGGACTATACCCCATGGACATGATGATAGTATGTCACAGTGACTATACCCCATGGACATGATGATAGTATGTCACAGGGACTATACCCCATGGACATGATGATAGTATGTCACAGGGACTATACCCCATGGACATGATGATAGTATGTCACAGGGACTTGTCACAGGGACTATACCCTGATGATAGTATGTCGCAGGGACTATACCCCATGGACATGATGATAGTACAGTATGTCACAGGGACTTACCCCATGGACATGATGATAGTATGTCACAGGGACTATACCCCATGGACATGATGATAGTATGTCACAGGGACTATACCCCATGGACATGATGATAGTATGTCACAGGGACTATACCCCATGGACATGATGATAGTATGTCACAGGGACTATACCCCATGGACATGATGATAGTATGTCACAGGGACTATACCCCATGGACATGATGATAGTACAGTATGTCACAGGGACTTACCCCATGGACATGATGATAGTATGTCACAGGGACTATACCCCATGGACATGATGATAGTATGTCACAGGGACTATACCCCATGGACATGATGCTAGTATGTCACAGTGACTATACCCCATGGACATGATGATAGTATGTCGCAGGGACTATACCCCATGGACATGATGATAGTATGTCACAGGGACTATACCCCATGGACATGATGATAGTATGTCGCAGGGACTATACCCCATGGACATGATGATAGTATGTCGCAGGGACTATACCCCATGGACATGATGATAGTATGTCGCAGTGACTATACCCCATGGACATGATGATAGTATGTCACAGGGACTATACCCCATGGACATGATGATAGTATGTCGCAGTGACTATACCCCATGGACATGATGATAGTATGTCAAAGGGACTATACCCCATGGACATGATGCTAGTATGTCACAGGGACTATACCCCATGGACATGATGATAGTATGTCAAAGGGACTATACCCCATGGACATGATGATAGTATGTCACAGGGACTTACTCCATGGACATGATGATAGTATGTCTCAGGGACTATACCCCATGGACATGATGATAGTATGTCACAGGGACTATACCCCATGGACATGATGATAGTATGTCACAGGGACTATACCCCATGGACATGATGATAGTATGTCACAGGGACTATACCCCATGGACATGATGATAGTATGTCTCAGGGACTATACCCCATGGACATGATGATAGTATGTCTCAGGGACTATACCCCATGGACATGATGCTAGTATGTTGCAGTGACTATACCCCATGGACATGATGATAGTATGTCACAGGGACTATACCCCATGGACATGATGATAGTATGTCTCAGGGACTATACCCCATGGACATGATGATAGTATGTCTCAGGGACTTACCCCATGGACATGATGATAGTATTCGGTCAGTTCAAAGGAATGCTCCAGAACATTTTTCACCGTGATTGCTCCTGCTTCAATTGATTTATTTTACTGACTGGTTGTTCTGCATAAAGTTCCTTTGTAATTTATCTTGATTTATAATGTTGTGTTGGATGTATTGTTTTTTGACTGTATTTTGTGTATTCAGCTACATTGAAAATGAGGGCTTGCCCTCAACGGTATTTCCGAGGGAGGCATTGGGTCCCATTTCTATAGTCTCATGGTATGACCCCCAACCCCAACCTCCCAATTTGAGGTGCGGATGACGTCTTACTCTAGACTACAAGGCCACTGAGCTGGTCAAGCTCAGCTACTATTTAAACTGGGTGTTTTTCTTTTTAGGAGAGCACACACCTACAGTAGTATATATTAATTAAACATTACACATTAAACAAACAGTGTTAACTTATTTTTTATATCGCCGAACAATGGCATCATGCAAAAATGGTGAAAATAGCCACACTGAAACGTGTCGACACATTGTCACAATGATTTTGACATCTGAAACTTTTATCCTACAATGACATGCCTACAATCGCAGTCAATTTATTCAATGTTTGATTAGCGATTCATTACATTTTTGTATCGATTAAATCAATTAGTTTGATTAACTGTTGCACTTTGCTAATTCCTGGTGCACATTATACTGAAATGTAACACCAATGTGCATGCTGTAGTAACTTATTTCAAACACCGGTGTCATGTAGGTCAGGGGTTCTCAACGTTTTTGGCCGGGGACCCCCGGAAATGCTTTGGCAATGTCTCGGGACCCCCGCCCCGCCCCCTCCCGACCCCCAATATAAATTGACTGCTACAATAATCTTTTTTTTGAAAATAATTTGGGGACCCCCTAAAATAATTTGGCGACCCCCCGAGGGGTCGCGACCCACGGGTTGAGAACCCCTGATGTAGGTGACAGAAGCTCTAGCTAGAAGAATATCACGTGAGGGTGAGCACTGAGTAAATGCATTCAACTAAACCTTTTAGCCTGCATGTGACCCAAAAGAGAAATCAGATGTTTGTCCCAAAGCTCACAACGTGTAGCTTCGCACCGCACTGTGAGATTTTAGATAGTCTATTCCTTGGTTTTCCATGTGCCGTAATCAGACTCACCCCCTGACGACCTCCATGAAATGCTTGCAGAAATTGCTAACTGCATGATTTCAACACTACACATCTTAATAGACAAAGGTATCTGTATACTGTGCATGTAGAGGGACATGTTATCAGTACACTGTTGAAATAATTGGTGCATGGACTGTGTCATTGATAGGGAAACCTCTCTCCTACTGTAGAATGTTGCATCCGCTTCCTGTGCTGTCTGGGTTCTAGAGCAAGCTGCATGGAGATACTATCTCCAGAAGCCAGAAAAATGTTCCTCCTACATACATAGGAGAAGTATTTGTTAACAAGATGTCTTCTATCTATGGTGATTTCCTTGAGTTACTGTTAGATGATTATGATTTTTATTTTTTTATGTTTTGTTAAAGGAGATTTCATTTGTCAAGCTTGGGAGAGAACACAGAATGTTCTGTATAACTCTGGGCTGTAATTCAATGTCTTGTGAATATACTGTAATGTAAACATGCTGCAAATGTAAATGTAAAATGGTGTCTTATAAACCCATGAGGGGGCACTTTGTGTGCAGGACACAGAAGTAAAATAATCAATCAATCAATCAATCAAAACTTCCCAGGGGTAGAAAGTCTAATACTGTCACTAATACTGTTTTTTCCTCAATAAATTGATTAATTTTACTGTGCTCTATGCTATGCATTTCTTTGCACAGAAAATGTACCACACCGTTATCCACAAACGGAGTTACACAGCAAAGTGTGAGTTTTTGAAGTGCTGCACCTCTACAGTACGCCATACCAGAACAGAGTTACACAGCACAGCTGTAATACGTCTGAGTGCCACATAACAGGACTTTCTGGTCAGTCCAAAGACAGGACAGCCTCTGTCTTGTGTTGTGTTTTTAACCTGACGATCATAAGTGATTCTAAAAGTACTGCCTATGTGCCGCTGCAGCTCATTACTGGTCATTGACCATTTCACCCTTCGCTTTTGAAGGCCAGGCAGAATTGAGAGTTGACCCTGTCAGAATATTTACTTTTGGGTCCAGACCCCGTATACATTTACGCTCCCCACTGGCTATAAACTGTTGCCATGCAGTGTGTAGAAATCCTTTCTACACCTTTTCCAATATTTCTCAGAAAATGCCACACAAAAAAAGTGTTACATTGGGCTACAACCTTGAAACTGTCCCAATAGCATTCCCTTACAAAGCTTACATTATGAAGAGTGCCGCAGAAAACTAAACAATCAGCCCCAGAAGGCATGAACTCCCTCGAGTCATTCCCACGCAATCTCAAGGATGACAAGAGCTGTAGGCCTTGAAAGCTTTGAAGATATTCCAGAGATAAGATTACATGGCTAGTCCGGAGAAAAAGAAGATTTGGCAATATGTGGACGTTTTGGTCTTTATAGCTGTGATACCACAGCAAGGATGAGTAAGACGGCACACCACAACCTACAGTAAGTCCATGACCGGGAGTTGACCTCACAGCTCACGCCTGCTGTATCACGGCTAAAGAAGTGTGTGTGTGTGTGTGTGTGCGCGCGCGTGTGCGTGCGTGCGTGCGTGAACGCGCGTCTTGATACATCACTCACTGTTCTAACATCTCCATCAACAGAACAAGAGCTTAGGAGGCTCTGTACATCTCAACACCACAGACTCACGCTACAGTCCTTAGGAGGCTCTGTACATCTCAACACCACAGACTCACGATACAGTCCTTTTATCCCTCAACCTGCTGCACCAGATTATGGCGCAAAACCAAACCACAGCAAGCCTGCAATCCTGATAAGAACCGGCTTCCAGCATTCCTCAACACGCAGCTTAGGAATGTCAAGACACAGCGAAACAGAGTGGATAGAATATAATAGTCCCCACTAGCATTATGGGAATTGCAGTCCAGGAAGGAAGTAAGCCCAGTGTCCATGACATCAGAGGCACTGGGCTCACTGCTAAACTCTAAAATATCTAAAACCACATATTACACAAATAAAGACCCCCAGGAAAGTGTTCTAAATCTTCTAAATGACATTAACATTTTTTTGCAAAAAGGGTGAAGTGTCCCTTTAACCAGTGTAAAATGTAGTTCATTGGGAGGTAAAGGGAGACGCTTTATTGTGAAGGGCACTTCACGGCGCCCACCGGAAAGAGAGTGTTTAAACTGGGCTGCTTACTGGTTACAGTACAGACGTATTTGCTCCGGTGTTTCTGTGAACAGTTTTCTGCAGACTCTGCAGTCGCCTGGTAAAGTTGAGTTTTGATTCTTTGAACAGTCAAAACAACACATAAAAGAACCACAGACACTTTCAAAGGAGAGGGCAAGATAGATAGAAGTAAAGGTGGCATTGGAAATGTAACCACAACAACACTAAGCCAAACACAACAGCTCCATCCACACTAAGTGGAGGTGAGTGAAGTCGCATGCCGCTGAAAGACAACAACAACTTAATCAACTTTCCTGAATCCCGAAGCTGTCCCATTCATTGTCACAGCCACAGACGGCAGGCACAACTATGTGAGTAGCAGCCTACAGCCCACAATATTTAGATTAGCTCCGTTTGGAATGGTTACGGAGCTATATTTCGACATGTAACGTGTTTTACAATATAATAATAATAATAATAATAAAACTTTATTTGTATAGCACCTTTCATGACATGAAATGCAGCTCAAAGTGCTTTACACAAAAAAGAAAAGAAAGGCAGGGCATAAACAATACAGTGAGGACATGAATAACATTTTTTTTAAAATACAAATAAATCAATTAAAAGCAAGGGTGTAAAAGTGGGTCTTGAGCTGAGCTTTAAAAATGTCTACAGAGGCTGCCTGTCGAAGGTACAGTGGGAGTTTGTTCCACGCCGTCGGCCCGTAGAAGCAAAAAGCTGCTTCCCCGTATTCAACCTGTGAGCCTACAGTATGTATAATCATTGCTTCAGGTATGCTGCAGCTGAGCCACATTGGAGGGTTTTAGTCTGAAGTGGTATTTACGGTCCCGTTTGGCGTTCACCGCGGGGTGGGGGCCTGGGCTGTCAATCTCGCTTTGGGGCCCGAGGAACATAATAGCCGCTACTGCAGTACCTGCAACACTAGGGACTTTAAGCAACAACTGTTTTCAGGACGGCTCCGCTACGCGGAAGTACGGCGGCTATGACGCAATCGACGTAGCTGTCAAAATCGTTAAGCAAACAGCCGTCGGCGACGGCGACATTGGTTCCAATGGTGACGCGTCTATGCAGCATGTGTCAAACATGCAAACACCCCAAACATGTCAAACACCCCATCACACGTCAGCTAACTTGCCGATATTGCTTAATTCTTTATACATGCGCTGGACATGATCAGCAGTGGAAAGAGGAAGGTACTGGAGCAATCTGTGTTATTCTAAAACCATTTTAATAAACATGGTTAATATGGTATTAGTGTTATTTCTTCATTCAGAGCATGCCAACACATTAAACAGCATAAGAGAGGTGGTGGAGAAATTGGTGTAAATGTATGACAGCTATAATTTCAATAAACTTGGTTATTACATGGCGTTGTAGACACTATGTGTAACTTGTAAGTGTAGGTTCTGCCGTAGTAGAAAGGGCTGCGACGGCAAGCAGGTTAATGTATCGAGCACTGATCCATTTCCGGTAGCCGGAGCGGACTGCCGTATCCGTCGTTGCTTAAAGTCCCTAATAACAATATAGTTGCACCGCTCAGTTCACACAGGTGTGATTTTTGTCACATTATGTATATTGTAAATTTGTCCTCTGCATTTACCCATCCTATAACAACTAGGAGCAGTGAGCAGCCACTATATAGCGCTCACACTCTGGGAGCAATTCGGGGGTTAAGAGTCTTGCTCAGGGACACACATCACTGGCCTGGCCTGAGACAACCAGGAGCTCTGTCTGGCTCCCCAGACAGGCTCACTGACCAACCACTGTCTGGCTCCCCAGACAGGCTCACTGACCAACCACTGTATGGCCGCCACGCAGTCCATGGAGAACACACAGAAGAATAAGAAAGAGTGATGGGAAGAGAGGGGGAGATGAGGAAAGAGAGAGAGACGGACACAGCGAGAGAGAGAGAGAGAGAGAGAGAGAGAGAGAGAGAGAGAGAGAGAGAGAGAGAGAGAGAGAGAGACACAGACAGACAGACAGACAGACAGACAGACAGACAGACAGACAGACAGACAGACAGACAGACAGACAGACAGACAGACAGACAGACAGACAGACAGACAGACAGACAGACAGACAGACAGACAGACAGACAGACAGACAGACAGACAGACAGACAGATACAGAGAAACAAAGAGACAGAGAGACAGAGAGACAGAGACAGATTGATTGATTTGACGGAAAGATTTGAGGGAAAGATGGAACGAGATTGAAGGTAAGTCAAAGTGAGAGGTAAAGAGATGGATTATAGTAGACATGAAACAAGTCTACACAAGCCTACTGCCAGACCCAGTGGATACTACAGTCAGTTGAGCTCTTTAACCACATGAACCCCTGGCATCACTATAATAGGCAAACATTTGACAAAGATAGGCCAATATTCAGTGAAAATAGCTCACAACACATCGCAAAGGCCAATTTATGCTTTGCGTCAAGTGTCTCACAACGTTCTGAGTACGGAGCATTCATAATGTGATCACCACTAAATGTAAACAAGAAAGTGAATGTGGTCTCGTGCATCTCCGTGGTAACAGAGCTTACTTCGTCCTCTCAACCAATTAGAGTACACGATATTTTATGAAGTGTTCTGGAGGTACGCAACATGCCATCTGTGGTCCTCTGTGACACATTTTTCACTTTTGTTGTGCATTGTGTATTAAGTATTTTAGTTATTATCCCACGAATGATTATAGTATATTCAAATATTCAGTTAAAATGCATAGACTATAATGTCTGGGAACGCCTCAGGATCCCCTAGGAGGAAGTAGCTAATGTTGCTCTGGAAATCTCTGTTGGAACTGTTACCCCCGCGACCCGAATCTGGATAAGTTGTTGAAGATGGATGGATATAATGTAATGCACATACAATTTGGCCTATATATAAAAACATATATTTTCTTTCTGGTACAATTCCTTCAATGGGCTTTCTGAACAACTCTCACACACTGATGCGGGGGTCATGTCCTTATGATGTGCTTTCTGAACAACTCTCACACACTGATGCGGGGGTCATGTCCTTATGATGTGCTTTCTGAACAACTCTCACACACTGATGCGGGGGTCATGTCCTTATGATGTCCTTATCAATGGCCTGGTGTTTATACTGTACGTGAGCTGTACAGTGTCATATTGTCAGCAGAAAGCCTCCCAGTCTTCCGGCTGTCACAAAGTGATCCTTATGAAGAAGAAAGAATGCTGCCGTACAGCAGCATGCCGTCACCAGGGTCAAAGGTAAATAAGAGCCGGAAAGCGGTCCGGAAAGCCAAGAGCCAGAGCGCGTGGAAGCATTCTTTCAATTCCACTTGACCAATAGTATACCCGGCGATGGGAGAAGACGCATTGTTTTACTTAACTCTATCTCTACCGCTAGCTTTAGCATAAACCCCAGTTCCAGGGTCCAGCATACACGTTTACTCTAGTACACACACACTCTAGCATCATTGGAACAAGCACACACTCTACCTCTCGTCAGAAACGTTCACATGGCGGCAGCGTCGCGGTACAAAGGCACAAATTAAATCCGAAATGTGGATGGCAGATTCTGGAGTCCGATTTATGGAGGGTTGAAAATCCTCCTTTCCACTGGTTTGCACTGTGAATATATTTGCAATCCCATAGTTGGAACGGTGGGGCGTTGCTATAGGAACCGGACCAATGTTAAAGGCTTCCGTAGGCATCAACCATTATATAGACAGAGTATACGTTGGGGTACGTATATATACGGACTTAGATTACAGATTATGTAGATTACAGTACAGTAACATTAGAAGAGGTAGAAAAAGGATAAAGATAAAGAGAGACATAGACAGAGAGGGAGAGAGAGCAAGAGAGAGGCTCACCCTTGGATCACTGTTGCTAGGTCTGGCGCGACGGTTGAAGACGTGTGCTGCATCTTTGTGGTAAACCTTCAGGCAGGAGCGGGAGGCGATGTTTCTACAAGACGAGACAAAACAAAAATCAATGGAACTGACACAGTTTATAATCTATAATCACAAGAAAATAACTCAATCCACACCGTGCCTTCTGTAACAACGGCCCTTAGCTGTTATAAAATCACTGTAAACCATGGCCTCTTGGGGCTCATTGGTTTAACACGTTCATCTGATAGCCTTGATTTCAAGGATGCGGTCCGGAAAGCCAAATCCCTTTGAAGCTTTTATCTGTTAACACGTGTAAGCGCATACAGCCTAGTAGTGGGATATTCACCCATGCTCAGCGAATACTAGTGTAAATAGACCCTTTCTTTCAAACACAATAAATATGGGGTGTACAGTTTATTTCTTGTTGCAGTGTTTGTGAATATCAGTGGCTGACAGGAACTAAACTTGGACCCAGGCTGTTCCCTAGCAATTATTCTTTTTCAACATGTTATGTCAGACAACAATCAGTTTATTGCGTCCTAGCTCTTACAGTAGGTCCTAGCTCTTACAGCATTTTTGCCATTATGGCAAAAATGTAAAATGCACACAGAGGCTTTATTCTCGGTTCAGTGCCCACCTAACGTCTTCCAGCTCGTAGTACACGTTGTGGCCGGTGTCTCTGATGTAGATGGCCACGTTGGGAGACTCCAGCATCTTGGTGCTGAGCTGCTGGGGGAAGGCACTGACAAACAGAGCCCTCAGCGTGTCCAGGCCTGTCAGCTCACTGGGCAGCGCAACCTGCTTGGTGTCGTCCCCATACTGCAGGTACAACACACCTAATAGAGAGAAAGAGAGAAAAATGGTTGAAAAATAATAAATAAATACAAACTAATTGACTAGGTTGACTGCTTTGAAACGTTTTTTGTTAATACCTGAATATCCATCAATGAATACATCGCTAGATGTATTCATTGTGTCTGCACGTGCGCGTGTGTGTGAGTGCATGTGGGTACGACACGTACGTGTGTGTGTTTTAGCCTCGCGTAGCAATACTAATATCACTGTGTGGATATTAGTCTCGTCCCTCTCAGTGTTAGATTTTTTTTTCGCAATGTCCCGCCCCAAATTTGAATACTGGGCCTGGTTGGTTATAGCCTGGTTTTAGACGAATCTGGTTGGCCCGTCCATCACCATTTTGGTCGCGAAGCCCATAGGGCCTTTTTTAAACTAGCTCCTCACCACTCACTCTACACACTTGCTTTGAATAATAGAGACGGTCCACGATGGGAGGGGAATTCCGGTGCCGTCTCTATTATTTATATATCTATGCTCAAACCGAGTGCAAGTGTGTAGGGTGAGTGGCGAGAAGCTAGTTTCAAAAAGGGGGATAGAGTTATACAGGATAGAGTGCAGATGGGGAGCGACAGCCCCGCCCCCTGCTATTCATTTCAATGGAGGTTGCTCAGTGGCATTTTGAAGCAGCCGGAAGAACACTCTACTTCCGCATTTGACCACCAACAGTTGGTGGTCAAATGCGGAAGTGCAAACGAGCGCTCAATGTTAAACCCCAGCTGCACAGGGTTTCCTCATGCTAAATGCAGGGGCCCGCCTGCAGTTCCAACTTTGACCAGTAGGCTTGACGGCTTCAACGTTGGTCAGCCATTCTGGGGGCTTGGCGAAGCCCTCCCACAAATGAGAGGGGCCAGAATTAGTCTGCCTGGAGCAATATGCATTGTAAAGGCAGATGGAAGGCTGGCAACGTGAGGCTACGTGTGTGTATGGGTGTTTACCTATTGGCCTGTCCCTGGTCTGACTGGCAGAGCGAGCCACAGGCAGGCTGGCGCGGGCTTTGGAGCCCCTGGTGAAGGGGGCTGTAGCGGGCAGCACCTCTCCCTCAGACATGGTGGCTTCCAGGGACTCCAGAGAGGCCACAGAGAGGGGATCCTGTTGCTCCACCAAGCCCAGGACACCTGCACCGGCAGGGGGGCCCGCAGAGGGCCGGGGGCTCCTCACCTACAGGCACATAGATAAGATCCTATCAATCAGTGGTTCCCAAACTTTTTCACATCAAGGAAAATTGACACTAATTAGCCCGTGGACCCCCATTTGAAAAGATATGTCAGGGACCCCCATAAGAGAAGATTTATACAGATTTAGCAGTGATTCCCAACCTGTTTAATTTCAAGGACCCCCCAATTTGACATGCATTGACTGTCCCCCATTTAATGGAATTTCTATCTCTGAGACTCTGAGAATTGATATCGTAAAAGTGGATGGATCCAATGTAGTTATTAACTAGAAAACAGGTCAGGTCTCCACCAGGAGGATGTGTGTGTGTGTGTGTGTGTGTGTGTGTGTGTGTGTGTGTGTGTGTGTGTGTGTGTGTGTGTGTGTGTGTGTGTGTGTGTGTGTGTGTGTGTCACGGCTTGGCCTGTTGTAGCGCCACCATGAGGCTGATTTGAAAACTGTCAAGTGGCATTTCTTCCTCAGCCTAGTGGGAATATGCATGCACAGTTTCACCGCAATCGGATGCTGCGTTGAGTCGTTGTGGCGATTTGTACAAAACGGGTACAAAGCGGGCTACTCCTGAAAAGTTTAGAAGCCAATCGTAAGCAATGAAGGTGGATTATGAGAAATCAAACAAACCCGTCTTGATCACATGACTATGGAGAGCATGTGTACCGATTTGCGTGAAATTTGGATAACATCTGAAGGAGTAATATTAGAAAATGTGTTTTACATATGTCGGCCTCCTGGTGGCGCTATAAAGAGCAGATGTGAAAAATTCCAGGCAAAGGTTTTTCCTTGGCCTCTAGGGAGTTGGCATACAAAGTTATCCACAAATCCGTGCAGTTGGAGGTAAAAACACTTTTATAGCACCACCATGAGGCTGAGTTGAAAATGTTCACGTGGCATTTCTTCCTCGGCCTAGTGGGAATGTGCGTGCGCAATTTCACGGAAATCACACGATGTGTTCATGATTTGCAGCATTTTGTTTGAAACTGAGCACTCCTGCAAACTTTGGAAGCCAATCTTAGCCAATCAGGATGGAGTCTGAGAAATCTGAAAAACCCGTTTCGTTGAATGGCTCTAGAAAGACTGTGTACCAATTTGCGTGATGTTTGGACAAAATCTGTAGGTGTACTGTCCAAAAACTTGTTTTGCACAAAGCGGCCTCCTGGTGGCGCTATAACAGGCCGTTCTGGAAATTTTGGGGCAGAGGTTCATCGTTGGCATCCAGGGAGTGTGTGTGCAAAATTTGGCATCGACCGGGTTAACGGTGCCGGAGATTAGCTGTTCACAGACGGACACACGGACGGACACACGGACGGACGGACGGACGGACACACGGACGGACGGACGGAGTGCAAAACATACTCTCTCCCCATGCCTTCGGCCTGGTGGAGACAATTAGTGATGCTCTTGTGAATACTTTTCATTGGTTAAATATTTCTAAAACCCACAGACAGAAAACAAAATAAAAAAATAGCAAATCTGGGGCGCCCGCTGGCCTAGTGGTCCAGGTGCATGCCACATAAGGCTCTAGCCTGACAGCGAGTCGCGCGTTCGAGACCCGTTCATGACGACCTTTGCTGCATGTCTCTCCCCTTTTCTCTCTCCCTCTTTCCTGTCGGTTTTCACTTGTATCTATCAATAAAGGCAGAAAAACCCAAAAAAACTCATCTTAATCTTTTTTAAGGGGCACTAGCCCCTTCTATAAACAGCTTTTGTCCCCACACGTCTCAAGATTTGCCATTGACAATGAAAAGGGAATTCCGGTCAAAATGTAATGTCCGCTAAATCTTGTCCCCACACGTCTCAATATTTGCCATTGACAATGAACGGAGAAATTACGTCAGAATTCCGCTAAATATGACGTAGATTAAACATCAAAACATGAAATGCCATTGACATTGAAGGGAAAATGTACGTCATATGTAAACGTAAACGAGCAAATCGGTTAATCAATCACACGTTGGTGGGAGCACTTGGCCAATACGGGACCACTTTATGTAGCTTATGTAGCAATGTCAAATGTCCGCTAACATAAATTGATGTACGATGACAAGAGCGCCCCTCATTTCATTTGATTTTTAAATAGCCAATCACGAGGTCACAACACGATGTAAGGTGAGCTTGTAGATCGGCTATATATGCTACTTTAGTATGACGAAGTAGGGCATTAATTGACCAAAATTTTAAATATGGAGATACAAGGTTTCTGCCCGACATCAATGCTAAGATTCTTATCCTGTGAACTTGAATATGTCAATCTGCATTGTAATCTTATTGTATTGTAATTTTCTATATTTTATAAAGATGCGCTACTCTGAGTTGCCTATTAACTCAGAGATGGTTTGGGGGATCAGAATGTCAGTGCATCACACATGAGGTCATTCACACCTCAACCAAAGTGAGAGCCCATCTACAGTCCAGCGTGTTTAATTAAGAATGTGAACGTTAATGTGTGACAGCTGTTGTCCTACTGTGTACGTACATGTATACGTCACGCTAATAATATCACGTGTTGTATAAATACCTGAACTTTTCTTTTGCAGTGAGGAAAGGAAACTAAGGAACTTGATGAGACGAGAGACGAGTGCAGGGCATCCACGCGCCTCACAATCTCAGTGACAGTGTTTAGCCTACATACTGTAGGTGTCGGTGACGTTACACAGTATATGACGGACTCATCATAACACACTCAAACAACACAGTGGGTAACATACTGTGTCTTTCTAATCCAGGCCAACCTAGATGACTGAGTGCACGTTTGCGCTCGCTCGCTCGCTCACACACACACACACACACACACACACACACACACACACACACACACACACACACACACACACACACACACACACACACACACACACACACACACACACACACACACACACACACACACACACACACACACACACACACACACACACACACACACACACACACACACACACACACACACACACACACACACACTTTAACCTCATTTAACGCCATAATGTTTACTCAGCCTGCCATTACAGCTTTCAACCAATACAAACACACACCCACCACAACCACACATGATGAAAGCACGCTCGTGTGCACACGCACGCACGCACGCACGCACGCACGCACATACATACACACACACGCACACATAATGCATGTGCACACATAGGCAAGCTCACACACAAATTGTGCACCCTAGCAGGAGCGTCATGTAAGTTCCCAGTTCCCACAGTAGCTGAGGTACAACCAGGACTCCTTACATAACAAGTGTCCACATGTCTTCACATCACTTAACAAGACTGTCACATCAGACAGGAAAGGAACCTCTGACAAGAGTTCCAGTCAACACAGTAACTGACAAGAGTAAAGTTCCTGTCAAAACAGTAACTGTCAAGGGCTGTGTGCTTGTTCATGATTTTGTGTGGTCCTCCTATCTCTGTCTGTCTGTCCACCTGCCTGCTATCGCAAGTTCGCAAATTCTCACTTCCAAGGCGGCAAACGGATGACGGCAATGGACTGGTGGAACGATCAGTTCACTCTCCGGTGCCTCTCATGGCCTTGTTTGCTTTTAGACAACGCGTCTACATCTTTTTAACTTTTTTTTCTTAAGCCCAAACCACACCAAAGGGTCGGGTTGGGACAAAACGTTTTTAAAGGTAAACAACACTAATGCAACTCATTGAGTTTTTAGTTGCATTGGTGTGGTCTACCTTAAAAAAACGTTTTTTTCCCAACCCGACCCTTTGGTGTGGTTTGGGCTTTATGTCTTGGGTTTGAGAACGGAACTTCCGCAGTATGGAGGATGTGACCGGGAAGTCCACAAGCTGACATTTGGTCACTCGCATTTGTTCCAAGAAGTCACTATAGGACATTTTGGAAGTGAGAGAGTGTTTGTTGCATACTGTACTGCTGGCAGTACAGTATTTATTTCTTTTTTTTTTTCATTCTTGAGGGTATGCGCGTGACATCATCATCATACCTGGAAGTTATGCGGGAACATCTACTGAGTGGCAAAAAACTACTTTCTGGCCTTGACAGCCCATACATCCAAACAGAAAAGTCCATTTGATTGCATTAAATGACTTGAAACAACATTCAATTCAACTCCCATCCCCTCAGCTCTGAGTACAGGCTGCTTCCTTCCGGCCCACGCCAAAAGGTTCCAGGGGCCAAAAGTAACAGGTATAAATTCTCCTTCGTGCCTGTGTCTATCCAGGCTTTAAATGCCGATAGGAGGAGGAGGTAACTTTGTCGCTGTTATGAAAGCCCCTGTTTTTATTTTCTATGTGTACCATGTTCTTTTGTTTTATGTGATTCATGTGTTCTGTTATGCTTTGCTGTACACCAAATCAACAAACAAACAAATAAATGAACCTGAACCTTTGTCACTCACTTTGCCACTCGATTTGCCACTCGTTCTGCCATTCACTTTATGCATGTGCATACCCTCTATTACCTACAGTTGGAGGCCATCGATATTGTCCTTTTCTTTTTGCTTAGGTTTGCGTGATCTGCGCAAAAGGACAGTTAACCCATTTTGGGCGGGAACCCCTTTTGGTGTTTTAAACATTATGTTATAATTTAGCTATTGAAAAATAGCAGATCTACAAGCTCATAGCGCGCCACCGAGTGGCGCGCTATGAGCTTGTAGGTCTGCTATTTTTGAAAAATCGTGAAAAGGATTTAGAAGGATTTTTAAAAATGTTGAGGTCAAGCCTAAATGGGTCAAATGATAAGGGACAATATTGGTGGCACCCAACTGTATACTGGACTGCTGCAGTCCCTTGACCCTGCTGACCACTACAGGTCGGTTCGTTGGGAGGGAGGGTGTAGACGAGCATGCATCTCTTCGGATACCTCACAGTGAGGGGTTTCCCCGGGAGGAGGAAACACACGTGGAGGAATACCGGCCAAGCCCTTGGCACTGCAGAGGAAGCAAACCCCTGTCTATGTGATGGTGGGCAGGAACTTTACTCCTGCACCACCCCCATGCGCACAATTACAATTATTCTCAAATTGGTGAACAACTACGTTATTTTAAAAAAAAAAAGGATAATCACAGCGAAATTGTCCCTCCAGGTTATATGGTATAAGCATCTGGCTACTAGCCAATGCTCCTGTCCCTTTGGGTTATGGGGTGGGTTTTCATCAATAGGACGTTGGTAGCGCTGTCGACTCACAGCTAGAAGGTCCTGGGTTCGATTCTCACCGGGATGCTGTGGGCGCCGGGGGCGTGTTCTCTCCTCCACGTCATCAGTGCCCATACCCTAGGTGGGGTTGGCAAAAGGGCCTTTCTGTGTGGAGTTTTCCCCTAGGGTAGGTACCCTAACAAAACACATGCAGTGATCCTGGTCTCTAAACTACCTCCCCCCGGGGTGCCTGATGGAGGGGAAAGGAAGTAAGGAACTGGTTGGAATAACGTGTTTCTTCCACGTGCTACGAAAGAGAGAGAGAGAGAGAGAGAGAGAGAGAGAGAGAGAGAGAGAGAGAGAGAGAGAGGGGAGAGAGAGAGAGAGAGAGAGAGAGAGAGAGCACGAAGCCGAGCTGTACTGGCTAACCAGAGCCCTGCTAGTTGACAGGGCAGAGGAGGATGATTTTGATTTAATTTCGGGGCCGCACATCATCAGGCCCCTGCCATGTGTGTATGTGTGTGTCACTGTGTAATGCATGCGTGCGTCACTGCGCGCGCGCGCGCGTGCGTGTGTGTGTGTGTGTGTGTGTGTGACTGTGTGTGTGTGATGGGGGGCTGATCTCTGTACAGTGTACACCATTTATTTGATGTTCGCGACCTGACATATGCGTCCAAATATAGTACCCACACACAAAGAAAAAGTGAGGGCAGAGACACATGCAATGCATACAAAAACACACTCACACAAACACAGAGTCATTACTAGTTAATGACAGGGTATAGGCCCTTCTCGAGCTGCTATGTGACACACTCCACTGAATTGGGCCCCAAGGCAACTTAGGCAAGTAACCCAAACATTCAAACTGTCTCTGCTATGCCGGGCTATGCTGTTCCGCAGTGGTGGAAAGTAACAAATTACATTTACTCAAGTACTATTGCGTGAGTATAATCTTGAGGTACTACAATTTTATAATCTTGAGGTACTACAATTTTCAATACTTTTACTTCTACTCCACTGCATCTCAGATAGAGGCAAATATGGTACTTTTACTTTAATTATTGGAAAACTTTAGTTACTACAAAACATACATTAACCACGTGACTTCAGCCCTACAATGCATCACATATTTTTTTGTAATATATTTTAAACATTTCAAAGCTTGTGAAATGGGACACTCTGCCTAATGACTGCTTTCTACTTTTGGTACTTTAAGTACATTTTGATACCAATACTTGTGTACTTTTACTCAAGTACATTTTGAATTAAGGACTTTTACATGTAACAGATATGTTACAATGTTAATGTAGAAGTTTCTACATTGCAGTATTCATACTTTTACTAAGTAAAACAATACATTATGTCATCCAACAATACATATGTTTTGGCTTCACCACTGAACACATGCATTGTGATTTGTTAGGCCTCGTTCACAAACTGCACACAAAGTCACTATAAATTGATTGCTAAAGGTGATACAGTGAGTCCACGCTGTTATTAGAGTCTTGTTTTCTAAACATGGGGATTTCCTTTCAGTGCAGCCACTGTCTTAACCTGACTCCACTGTCTAGCCACCCGACCAATGTCAACATGGACTTGTCAGGACGTGCTGCATCTACCAAAACATTTTAGAAAAACATTAAGTCGAGAGTATCAACTTGCGGCGACTGGGTTAGAGACTCAATATTTTGCCATCAAAATAACACGTTTGCCTAATCTAAAAATCTAATTACAGTATCATTATAATGCCATAGAGAGTATGCGCATGCATAAAGTGAATGGCAGATCGAGTGGCAAATCGAGTGGCAAAGTGAGTGACAAAGTGAGTTTAATGTTGATTAAAGTCATTTAATGCAATCAAATATGACTTTTCTGTTTGGATGTACGGTCTATCAAGTCCAGAAAGTAGTTTTTGCCACTCAGTAGGCATTTCCTGGTATGATGATGATGTCACGCGCATACCCTCTATTGAAAAACAACAACAACATTGATCTGAGCCACTGACTGGGAGGGGAGAACGTCATGTTCCAATGTGTGACATTCTTATTTGTGAAACAATGTTAAGTATTTCCGACACATAAAAGGCAATTACTGACTTGAAAGAGGCACATTAGTGTTTAGGGCTGTCACCTCAAAGCATGCTACTGTAATTACAGTCTTGAAGGCAGTTTACTATCAAGCCCATGAATGACTATAGGCTCAGATGAAAGGGTGATTATGGTTTTAAGCGCTGCTGCATGTAACATACTGTAGGTGGTTCCAACCACGCAAGTCAATAGAATTAGAAAATACTTTGGTTCACATTGGGGTCATAAAGACATATCTAAAGCCCAAACAGTGTGGTTGGCAACTGGCGTGGTTTGGGCTTAAGACCCATTGACAAGTTGGTCTGATAGATCTGAATCTGATAGATCCCTTTTAGCCTAAGGCCAGTCATATCAAGGCCCATTATTTAGGGGGGATTTGAGTCACGGACCACCATTTCATGAGATTCAGCCTTGTAGACCAAAAACTAAAGAATATGTTGTTATCGTTGGATAACAACATATTATATCCCATGCTCTATTGATGTTCGTACCGTAGGAGAGGCAACAGGCAAATGTTGACCAAAATAACAATTCTTATTCTTCTACATTGTATAATTGTGTAGACTTCTTGCAATGCATGATGTTTAACAATAATTTAACTCTTGAGAGCGTAAAATGAAACCAAAGCGTAAAATGAAACCAAATGGTTGATTTAAAATGTATAAAACTAACATTGTCAGTATGCAGGTATTGCAACACTGAAAATAACATTCAAGCAGCTAAAACGATCATCTGAGAAGTTAGTCCTTGTCAATTTAATACACTGTACTGTATGTACACTGTACTGTAGTGTAATACAATAGTTATTAAATTCCAGTTCATGGTCAATGGCCTTGCATTCAGACAACCCACTCTATTCACTTAAAGACAACATAAACCCATGCAGTATTCACTTAAAGACAGCATAAACCCATGCACCACATGCCAATTATAATGGAAACCATGGGGTGCCACTGCCTGTCATAGGAAACATACGTAAGTTCACAAAATATCATTCTTGCTTACAGTATATGCCGTGCCAAGGGTATATTTGAGGAGCCACTGACCTGAGTGCCAGTGTCCTTTTAGGTTCACATCATTTAATGCAAGCCCTTGTGTACTGTACAATTTAGGAAAGTCAGTTGAGCCACATACTACTATTAAGGACTAAGGATCTGAGAATACAAGCTAAAAATGTTTTAGAGTTTACCAGCAACAACAGTGACAAACAATGGAAAATCGAATCCCTAGACCAGGGACCTTCAACAGGGGGTCCGGGACCCCTAGGGGGTCCTCCGAGTTACTGCATGGGGTCCGTCAAATCTTTGTGTTATTGGAACTTTTTTTACACCAACCACTTGAACCTTTGCATGACTATATTGATGGGATCATTAGCTAAAAGTAGCAGATCTACAAGCACACAACGCCTCCCGCTGCAAGTCGCAAGAGCTTGTAGATCGGCTGAGGGGGAAGCGTATACTGTTGAGTGAAAGTTTAAGTTTATTAAGTAGTAACTACAGTAGTAAGTATTAAGTGGTTAAATGTCTGAAAATACACATGAATCCAACACGACGCTACACAACACTGATGAACACACTCAATTTGCAACATATTTTTTATACAATATGTAGTGTGCGGGGTCCCTACTTCATCGCTCTCTCAGCTAAGGGGTCCTTGGGTTGAAAAACATTGAAGATCCCTGCCCTAGACCTTTTCCACACCGACAGGTTTCAGAACTCATGAGTTAAGACAGAAACACCATCCATTGCCGTCTACTCAGACATAAGAGGAAGCATTGATCCACTTTATACTCCCAGCTAATATTGGATTACTTTGATTCCGGTATCTATTGATAAGAAGTCAAACGGACAATCTGTTTCCACTTGTCCTTTTCATGTCATTTTCATAGCTTCACGTGAAGTTTGTGAACTGTCACTTTGCAAGCTTTACAACCCGTTAAACACGCACCACCTGTAGCATGACAACACCACAATTATAAATTAACCTGTTATGTAATATGGTGTTGAGTTTTTTTTTTTTTGATTGACGTGTCCTTTGGCAACACAGCTTGTTCATATTAAAGTTATTTTTCAAACAAATCAGTGGGCTTTCTTAATCCTGACAAAGCTACAGTATCTTGTACCTCTCCTAAAGATGACCCACACACTGTATTATATCAGTCATCTTCATCCCAGTCACAACAATTGTCCACATTATATCATTTTAGAGTGACAAAATTGTTTGTTGCATAATAGCAGCGCCTCGGGTGGTTCTGTGTGGCACGGTCATAGCAGCCATTCCACACCGTCATAGGCTATGCTATGGCATGGGCCATGGCTATGCTATGGCATGGGCCATGGCTTTTGGCCCGGTGCTACGACTACTGTCAACATGGGAGCACACACAGCAGCTAATACATGTGCAAAATAAATACAGGGACGTTCACGGTTTGTATTAACAGAAATGGCCCCAGGAAATCTTTACTAGAAGATTTACCGGGGCTGTTTTACAGATTGCACATGTTAAATGATAGGGAATCCATCACTATAGATCTGCTAGCTTATGTGCAGATGTGTGACTGTCTTTGTGCAGACATTGTTGAATGAAAAACGGTCTGGAGATATTATTAGCTCCCTTTGAAGAACTGCCAACACTGACTCTTCTGCCAAGTTGGTAAGTAGGTAACAATGCTGTTTTCTTGAGGTAAAACGTACTGAACATTTCCCTGACACACTTCACCTGACGTAGGCCATACAGTTGTGTTGCACAAGGTGACAGCAGGTAAGACTGAATTCAACTAACCTTAGATGATCACAATTGTCCCTTTTTCACATTGCACAATGTGACATTGTGTGATGATAAGACAGCCACAATTGTGCAGTGTGCAAGCAACTTATGAAGTGCATTGAACTTGCTTTTTAAAAGGATTGCATGGTAGAACAGAAGTCACATGCACAGACAGTTCAACCATTGCCTGTTGAAACGAACAAGAGTCATTCCCTAAATAACATAACATACAGTATAGTGTGTAATCTAATGAGACAAAACCTGGAGTGACCCCTTCAGCTGTGAATGAAGTGACACTAACTGAAGTTAATCTGTTTTTCAACCAGAGGGTTGGAACTTGGGACCCCATTAATGGGTCACTCAAAACATCCTGATGGGGTCATGTTTGGGACAGACTTACATGGGTTGAAGCTATGCCAGTCTTGTGTGCCAGGAGAAAAGCATGATGACAGTCTACTTAATAACAGTGAATGTTGACACCCTATAGTGAAATAAAGCACTGTGATGGTGTTGCACACTATGACAGCACTGTCACATGCTGTAACTGTAGCAGTCACCCTTCCAGTCATTTCTCACTGGAGCCACTCCAGAAAGCTATGAGCTTCTTCTTCATTACATCAGAGGGCATGGAGTCTTGGCTCTGCTCCTGGCTTGGGCGAATGCCTTGACAATGTAACCTTCAAACCTCATCATCGTAACCTCACACACTAATCCAAAACAAGATTCAACCCACGTTCAGTTCATTTGATCAATAAAAAAAACAGGTGGCATTGTTTTTCCACACCCAGCTTCAACTCGGTCCAGACAACTTTCAAGTAAAACCCAAGCAAGTGATAAAGGCTGTGATGCAGGCGTAATACTGAATATCAGTTTGTTCCTTTGATCTCCAAAAAGCGGTCAGATGCCAAGTTGAGGGCAAGCAGTGACCATTATACGCCCTGTCAGCTTTGGTAGAGCGCCAGGGCTTTGAAATGGACCTGGCACAGGTTGCACAGCGTGAGTATATCCATCTCCTCCGGCACACTACCCCACTAAACACACACGCATGGTTTTATTCATTACAGACAAATGGACAACAGGTGGGGTGAGGAGGTGAAAAAGAGAGGGAGACGAGATGAAAAGCAGCAGGGTAGTGGCAATAAGAAGAATGAAAGAATGAAAGGAACAGGATAGCATATAGCGGTGTGGGGTAGGAGGTGAGCCAACTGAGTGGGCGAGTACAATACATATAGAGCCTTGTTTTTCAGGCTGGGTGTGGTTTGCGTTATCGTATGTGTTCAATGCTTTTTTCCCCCTCCCTTTTGGGACAGTGATTTACTATTACTACTATTATGCCTAATGTTGGTTGGTTTTAGCTTATTTGCAATGCTTAAAGTACAGTGTTTTCACGGTTTGTTTTGGTAGACGGGGCCATTTCTGCGGGGGCAAAACAAACACCAACATACAGCAAGAGAGAAGTGTCTGCACACTACTCCAGTGACTGATAACTGCTGATGGTTCTCAACCTTTTCTGGCTGTGACCCCACAGTCCCACAAAATAATCATATTTGAACTGGGGACCCCCACCAGGCCACCACCCTACAAGCACTTTGAATGTAGGAGACAGATTTAAAAAAAAAAATAGAAGATCCACCTGGGGGTCCCAATTAAGTCTCCAGAGTAGACCCACGGGTTGAGAAGGAAATGATGGGTAAAAAAAGTATTTATAGTTTTGTTATATAAACACAGGGCAAATTAAGTTACATGGCTTTAATACTCACTTTGTCTGTCACTCACACACACACACACACACACACACACACACACACACACACACACACACACACACACACACACACACACACACCAAAATATGCTTATTTCTGGCCCAAAGCCAGCCTCCCTTCTCTGTGGTTTTCATAGGGGGTTATTATAGAGTTAGGTGTAATTACAACCCCCGCTGCTTAAACTAAACTAGCTTAATTACGATGCGGTGAAAGCGCGGTACTGTCTGTGGGCTCCAAAGCAGCAGTCTGCATCCCATAGGCTGAAGAGACAGCTGCGCTCAGTGCGCTGACTTGATTGTCACCATGATTGTCACTCACTACCATAGTCTCCCATGACAACCAACTAGCCAATCACATCGCAACCGCCCTTCTTGGCTATGGGATCTATGCTCTTCCCATAAATAATGGAGCCAATATGCCCCCCGGGATTCTCCTATCAGCGGCGGAGGGGGAAATTACACACTTGAGATAAGTGGAGCGTTAGGAAATGTTCTCTGTTTACATTGGCCCTGTCTGCGCAAACACAATCATATGCACTTTGTAATGTGGGGAATTATATTGTCTACTAGTGTCAAAACCTATTTGAACTTCGTTTCAAAAAAGTTTGCTTTTAAACTGAGTTATTCCACAGAGAATCATTCCAGTATTTGCTCTTACGACGAAATAATTACGACAAAATATACATGTCTAAACATCAGTTTGATGAGCCATTGTGCCTACCTGGAGAGAAGTGTGCAAGTCCCCTGTTTACTCAGTCTTCACAAAGTTTCATAATATTTATATTCCGTGGTCTTGTGCTGGATAGTAGACGCTCTTATCTCTTTGCGTGTGGAAGTTCCAAGTGTGATTTCAAGTTTATTTTGACAGCAGCAGCGCCTATAGTTAACGCCTCTCTCTCTCTCCTCTGTCTGTCTGTCTCGCTTTCTCTCCTCCCTCAGTCGCCCCTCTCTCTCTCTGCACCCCCTCCCCCTAGTTCAGGACTCCCACACTCTGCATGGATCAGGTGCAATATTAATAAATAAACTCCACCTCCCTCTCTCTCTCTCTCTCTCTCTCTCTCTCTCTCTCTCTCTCTCTCTCTCTCTCTCTCTCTCTCTCTCTCTCTCTCTCTCTCTCTCTCTCTCTCTCTCTCTCTCTCTCTCTCTCTCTCTCTCTCTCTCTCTCTCTCTCACAACAAACCCCACCTCAGCAAATATGCCTGGTCTTTCCTGTCTGACTTGCTGAGCAGTCCCAGTCTATAATGTTGTGGCATTGCAAAAGTCACTTATTTACAGAGGGATAGCTAGGGCTTCTCCCACATCAAGATCAAGATGTAAATAAAGTAAACAATGTTCATTGTTTACATCAGTGATTCAAATTGCACTCTCATTGGGATACATGTGAAACATGTGCACTGTACACCTGGGTTGTCTTCACGTGTGCAGACACGCAGTGACGCAGAGGGTCATTTTCATACACCTGTGGTCTTGTGTGCTAGATATTTGCCTTTAAAGTTGAATGGACAATTCTAGTTTACTGAGATACCTTTGTCAGAGAATAAGAATACTCCAGGGATTCTAGGATTCTAACAACTATAGGGTCCCTCAAACATTATATAAACTGTATATGCCTACACCATTTTTGGGGTATAGCGCCACAGAGTCTTATAAAAGCAGCACATCTCACCTAATCCCAACAGCCACCATCCAAAGAAATGTAAAAATCACAACCGTGTGAAATGATGGGCGCTCTTATTATCATACTTCATACGTACATCATCTCATTATGGCCAATCATAATTTGCGTCCTCACTTTTCCGTCTTCATCTTTGTCTTCAACCCGTAAAGTTGGGCATAGGAGGGGCTAGCGGCCACTCAAAAATGTACACTTAAAAGCCCTACTTTGTCCTATGTTGACAAATAGAGAAAGTAGCTGATATGCAAGCTCACCACAATATATGCTGTTCTGCAGAACCTCATGTACAAAATAATGTACAGTGTGTGTAGGTTTGTATTTAAACTGGAACCACCATTGGCGTGTAAGCCTGTATATTAATTTATGATTTTATTTGGACTATGACTGCCTTTGTTTCATCTTTCAACTGAGGTCTCTTTAGCCCAGCACCCACATGTCGATGTGCATATCCTACATGCACTCTATACACTGTATACTGAAAACATACATCTATTTGCAGGAGTTTTGTACTGAGCAGACCTACAGTTACAGTATACCACTGATGCTCCATGATGATGGCTGCATGGTGAGGGTAGGCCTACTAGGCCACTGGTTCACAAACACATTTGTGGGTCGTGGACACATTGTTATTTTTGAGGGGCTCTAAATACAGCTCTTTGTCCTAACTTGTGTCACATTTGCCATTGACAATGAAAGAAGAATTTACGTCATGTGTTTCTGAGCAAATTGGCTTTTTGTGCCAACACAAACATTAAATGCCATTGACAATGAAACGAGAATTTACGTCATGTGTCTGAGCAAATCGGCTAAGCGCCCCTCACTTCACACGGGTGTGATTTTTGTTTCCTAAATTCAAATACATTGGACATATTACCATTGGACATATAAACATTGGACAACATTACATACATTTTAATACTACTCATTAAGCTACATATATAGACTGAAGTAATGAAAACGGGCATGTTCAAGGTTGGTATAAAGTCAATATAATAACGGGTCTAAAGGATTTAGACAGCAGTTGTAATAGACATTAGTTACTAGCAGTACTTGCATGCTCTGCTTGCACACAAGTAGGCTATGTATGGCAAGTATGTATGGTAAGGTTTTTTTGTGGCTTTCACCTTTATTTTATATTTTTTATGGAGGGACAGACAGTAGGCTGACAGGAAATGGGGAGAGAGATGGGGGGAAGACATGCAGTAAAGGCCGCCGGGATCGGGAGTCGAACCCGCGGCACCCAGCCAAGGTGCCTGGACCATTGAGCCATGGCCCAGGCCATATGGCCTTCTTGTGTGCAAGGCGCACGTTGGTACCTCGACAGAGTACATTTCTATTTAATTATTATTTCAAAACATTCCCAAAAAAGCAAAACAACAAAAGGATTTTTAAAAAGTCTTCAGTAACTTGCAGATCTACAAGCTTGTAGATCTGCTATTTTCACTAGTTTCAGGGTCCCGGGAGAATGTCTAATTAGTGTTTTGGGTCATGGGGTAAAAAGGTTTGGGAACCACTGCTATCTAGGCTATACCTGCTGTCTGGCGCGTTCCTGGTGGCCCAGGATGATGGCCGCGTGGTGGGGGTACTTGTGCTTCAGGTGGTCCAGGAACACCTCCTTCTTGCGCTCCATCTCCGAGTGCTGCATCATCATCAGCTCGTCCAGCTCGCCGTCCCTGGAAGAGGAGGAGGAGGAGGCGTGGCGTCGAGGCAAGGTGCTGGGAGAGCGCGGCGGCGTGTTGGAGAGGCCCAGGTCGCTGTTGGAGCGGAAGGTGACGTAGGCCGCCTGCTGCTTCTTCTGGAGCAGACGCTCTGTGCTGCTGCTGTCAGCGGCAGAGGCCACGGAGGAAGGCAGCGACGTTCTGGACAGGGAGATTCCTGGATCTGGGAGAGAGAGAGAGAGAGAGACTTTGACTTGTTATTGTAATTACAGGATACCAGAAGGACAGCAGGGACAGCACGCGCGCTGCTCGGATCCAAAAATATATATTTTGATATATTTTGATTTAAGAATCCCAGGTGTGTGTGTGTGTGTGTGTGTGTGTGTGTGTGTGTGTGTGTGTGTGTGTGTGTGTGTGTGTGTGTGTGTGTGTGTGTGAGGAGTCGAGGACGTGAGCACAGTGTGCAATAGAAGTCAATATATATATTTTTTTATAATAATTTTTATCCCACGATTTTGTAACCCATTTTTCACCTCTGTGTCAATTATCTAATGTGATCCTGGGCTCTACACACCCTCCGCCAACCTGGGGAGAGCAACAGACTTGAACTCATGCTTCCTTCATGCAAGAGTGTCCAAGTTGCTAGAAGTCAATATTACAATCACAACAACTCTAGACAGCCGATCATGACCATGAATAGTAGTCTTTGCTTAAAAAAGAAAAGAAGAGTGCACTAATGCAGACACGATTTTCTTTGCTTCTATTTGATTTTACATTCAGCTCTACAGAGCAACGTATGACAAAGCCACTGTGAAATGAGCTTCAATTTAGAGTTCATTCACATTTAGAAGGAACCAAAAGTAAAGGGTCATTCCTCTGACCTAAAAGGATCACTTAAGAGGGAAGTACCCGTGTAAGAGGAAGGAAGTGGTGTAGAGGAGAGGTTTTCATGTTTCTGATGCAGAAATTATTTGTTTATATATAATACTAAAACGTCACAGGGAGGCCTGAGCCGCGGCTGAGCGGTCCAGGCACCAATGCCGGTAATCCAGCCTGACAGTGTGTCGCGGGTTCGAGTCCCGAGCCTGTGTACCTTTGCCGAATGTCCCCCCCATCTCTCTACCCCTTTCCTGTCAAATTACTGTACCCTATCAATAAAAGCAAAAAGGCAAAAAAAAAAAATATATTATATATCTAAAAAATAAAATAAAAACATCACAGGGAAGCTTTGGATATTCAATAGTAGCCTAATCAGATTTATAAGTACCATTGTACAGTATGATGATACACAATAGTAATAGTAATGACTAATGACCATAGAATGTAGCAGTGTTTAGTCTTACTTCTACAGAATATGAATGTAGGTTTCAGTAACTCTTGCATGAAATGTGAACACAAATAAAGCCTGGCCCAACTTGACTTGAGAGAGGAGTGTAGTGTGGGCGTTCTTTAGGGTGTACACCACAAGAGAGGGAGCGAGGAGAGCAGGAGAACTACTGGTCAGCAAATGAGGCATATTGTTGAGAATATGCACTGTAGTGTACATTACATGACACCCTTGCAGAATAGGTCAATGTTGCTTGAATTTCTCTTATACCTCAACAAAATTGCAAGAGAGAGAGCAAGACAGAGATAGAGAGAGATAGAGAGAGAGAGAGCAATACAGACAAAGGGTGATAGAAATAGACTAGGAGTCTTTGTATAATCTTGTCTCAAGTCCTGTCATCCAGGTATAGCACGAGTACAGTTATCACACAAACACACCTCCTTCATACACGTCAGCCCCACAGTTACGGCACGCAGCTGCATTTTACCTATCATTTATTTATTTTCTTTCTGTGGAACAGTGGTGTGGTTGTGGTTAATTGTGGTTCGGCTTTATGTCATTTTGACCCCTGGTATAATTCTGGTGGAGGTTACAGCCACTGGATTGTTCTTTGCATATTTAGTTTTATGATTAAACAAATAAAATAAAACAGTCAAACATTTCTCCCACCATTTATTCTATTAACTTTACGGTATACAATAATAACTATACCGGTATATTGCACATATACCGGTATTTATGTGATGTTTCTGCATAACTGTGTGTTTAATCAAACGTTACAGGTGTAGATATAAATGCTGGCGTAACCATTTAGTTAATTAAAAAGTAAAAAAGAAAGCTGATTTTATCTGGACACGGTCATACTCCTTTCCGGACAGAGATAAACAAGAGGTCTTTCATAGAACAGGAGCTCCTTCATTGTTCAAGCCAAGGTCACTTGGGAGAGAGAAACAGTGTTTATGTGAAACACTTTTCTTTCTCCAAACACGAGAAAAATGTCAAAACAGGAAGAGTGATAACAGAATTCAAAGAAAAATGGACAGAGAACTATGCATTCATCCTATACCCAGTCTGCCGATTCCTCTATGAAGGGTTGCACCATAGCACACCTGCAGGCTGAACAATTAATCATTGGGTGTACACTTGTCCCCTTGCTCGTGAATTCCCTGCCAAAAACCTTTATATCAGTGGTAAACCGAGTCTAAACATGCATCCTGTATTTCCTATGAGCCTATGAGGATAATGCGGGCCTATCAGCATGTTTTCCTGTCTCCATGCACTAGCTGTTGAGAGAGAGCATGAAATAATACGATTTGAAATAGCATTGTTATGTTATTAGTAGAGCCACTTTATTTGTCCATTTATAACCCTGCAAGTGTACAAACAGAATGGGTCCATTTGGTTCCATTCGTACACTCGCAGAGTTAAATGAACACTGAGAATTTTACGGAAAGGCGTGTGCAAGTTGTGCCCATAATAACTCCTAACAAATACACGCACACGCACACGCACACACACACACACACACACACACACACACACACACACACACACACACACGCACAATACATGCACAATACATGCACAATACACTGGTTTGCATACATTGTTGAGGGTATTGTTGTACAGCCTAAGTAAGTATGTGGTGGAACTAAATAATGACTATAGTCTAAATGCCAGGCATGTTGTCTGAGGCAGGCTGAGAGAATAGCCCATGCAACTACTATTTATCACTGTGCTGGTGGTGAGTGACGCCAATCACATTATGTGATTGCCTCTGTCTTACACTCATAGAGCTGCAAGCTGAACATGCACACACACTGGCACGCACGCACGCACACACGCACGCACGCACGCACGCACGCACGCACAAACAAACACATACTGAAGAAGTCAACATTTATTTTGTGTTACTGTGTCTATTAAACAGATTTAATTAAAAATGTCCTAAATTTGCAGTAGCAGAATACACAAATTCAATTAGAAATGAATCGTTCTCATATTATTTTCTTCTGTATCAGCTATGTCACTGAAACGGAATATCTGGAGGCAATCATTATTTTCAAATCATGTCATCTTTCTTGGTGCACGCAAGCACGTACACATTCCCAGTTCCCCACGCACCAACCCCCTCCTCCACGCATGCCCCACGCACACCTTAACAGCCACACACACACACAGCCACACACACACCCTAACAGCCACACACACACAGCCACACACACACCCTAACAGCCACACACACACACACACACACACACACACACACACACACACACACACACACACACACACACACACACACACACACACACACACACACACACACACACACACACACACACAC